>NW_022059983.1:2067614-2307971 GCF_007399415.2 Gopherus evgoodei | reverse complement strand
ACTTTAAGATCGGGGCTTGTCGTCACGGAGACAGGTGTTCCCGCCTCCACAACAGACCCACCTTCAGCAGGTGAGCCTGGCAATGGGGATCCGGGGCGCAGCGTCTGGGGGATCAGGATGCAGCCACCTCTGGAGTGGGGCAGGCGGGGAACAGACACAAACAACACCACATGGGGACCACTCACCTGCCGCTGGACGCAGCCACCTTTGGGCGGGGGGCAGCTGAGGAACACTGACACCTCACTATGTCTGCATCTCCGTTTGTAGACCATCGTGCTGCTGAATCTGTATCGGAACCCCCAGAACACGGCCCAGTCTGGCAGACGGCTCGCACTGTGGAGTACCCACTACCCCGTCCTGGCCCAGCTGCATGGGACGCTGTCTGGGGAAGTGCATAGCCTCCCAGCCCTTCTCGTCCCTTAACGCCCTGGTCGGGTCTCCGTCCATGCTCCTGGGCACTGCCTTGCTTGTGAGGAAGCTTGTGGCCTCTGGACATGCCCCTCACCCTGGCAACAGGAGACACAGGGGGCACCGAATGCAGCTCACCATTGTCCGGCAGCCGTGAGTCTGTCTCTCTCTCCTCCAGTCATGTCAGCGATGTGGAAGTGCAGGAGCATTATGACAATTTTTTTTGAGGTAAGTCACTGGAAGCAGCTAGGATAGAACCCAGGTGTCCTGGCTCCCAGGTTCCCCTACTCCACAACCACAAAACTCACTCCGCTGCCAGAGCTGGGAATAGAAGCCAGAAATAGTGACTGCATCTCACATCAGGCAAAGCAGCCTTCTGTGTATATCACTGCGGCTGTTTCCCAGCTGCCCTGCCCCAGAGGGGCTGCATCCGAGGGCCAGGCTAGCCGACCCTATGCAGTGTTACTGGGTATTTGTCCCATGAAGCTCATTCTGTCCCTGCGTCAGGGGTCTTCACAGAGTTGGCGGAGAAGTATGGGGAGATCGAGGAGATTGAACGTTTGTGACAACCTGGGGATCACCTAGTCGGCAAGTCTATGTCAGGTAACCCCCAGCGCCCCCCACCCCGAGCCAGCCAATACCTGCCTGGGACCAGATTGGGGAGCCAGTGCCCACTAGAGGGGAAAGCCCTGTGCCCCCTTCCTTTCCCCTCCCCCCCTCGACGGCAGCCGATACCTGCCCTGGGTCCCCGATTGGGGCCAGCGCTCCCCAGAGGCAGGCCCTTTTGACTCTCGTTCCTCCCCAGTTCCGGCGGGAGGAGGACGCCGAGCGGGCTGTGGGGGAGCTGAACAATCGCTGGTTCAATGGCCAGGCCGTGCGGGCTGAGCTGTCCCCAGTCACCGACTTCCGCGAGTCCTGCTGCCGCCAGTACGAGATGGGGTAAGTGACTGGGCACAGGGATGGCACCTCTGGGACTCTGCCCTCATTAACCCCTCAGGGATCCCCCTTTCTGGCCAGTACCCACTGGACGCCCTGACCCCATAATCCCTCAGGATCACCTCTCCCCAGGAAGGTACTTGCTGGTCACACTAGCCCTCTAACCCCTCAGGGACTCACCCCTCTCCCCAGGCCAGTACCCACCAGGCTTCCTGGTCTGCTTAACCCCTCGGGGACCTCCTCTCCCCAGCAAGTACCCACTGGGCGTCTGGACCCCATTAACCCTTTGCAGCGTTCCCTCGAATTTTTCCCACCCATGTGCGGAATGAATTTTGTGACACATCATCTCCATGCTGGTGCACCTAACAAAATTCATGGTGTGGGCTGGGGCATTCGGAGTGCAAGAGGGGGCTGAGGGCTGGAGTCGAGGCATTCGGAGTGTGGGAGGGGGCTCAGGGCTGGAGTCGAGGCATTTGGAGTGCGGGAGGGGGCTGAAGTCGAGGCATTCGGAGTGTGGGAGGGGGCTGAGGGCTGGAGTTGAGGCATTTGGAGTGTGGGAGGGGCTCAGGTCATAGAAATCATAGAATATCAGGGTTGGAAGGGACCTCAGGAGGTATCTAGTCCAATCCCCTGCTCAAAGCATGGCCAATTCCCAGTCAGATTTTTACCCCCTTAAGGATTGAACTCACAACGCTGGGTTTAGCAGGCCAATGCTCAAACCACTGAGCTATCCCTCCCCCAAAGTATTTGGAGTGTGGGAGTTGAGAGGGTTGGGATGCAGGGGGGTGAGGGATCCAGCTGGAGGTGTGGGCTTTGGGGTGGAGCTGGAGATGAGGGCTTTGGGGTGCACTGGGATAAAAGTGGGGAGCGAGGACTCCCCCCTCACCCCATCTCTTTCTCCCCTCAGCAGCACCTGGGCTGGGGAGGAGAGGCACCTCTCCCCCCGCCACAGCAGGTCCTGGCCGGGCAGGGCCGGGGCACCTGTCCCTCAGCCTTGCAGGTTTGGGGCTGGGGTGGGCCGGGGATGGCGCCTGTCCCCTGGCTGTGGCAGGTTCGGGGCTGGGCTGGCTCAGGGGCAGGGGAGGGGCGGGCAGGTTCAGGACTGGGCTTGAGGAGCGGTGCCTGTCCCGTAGCTGCAGCAGGTTCTGGGCTGGGTCAGGGCCAGGGAAGGCACCTGTCCGTGGGCCGCGGCAGGTTCAGGGCTGGACTGGGTCGGGGCCGGGGGAAGGGCGGGTAGGCTCAGGACTGGGCCAGGAGAGGGGTGCCGTGGCAGGACTGGGCTTTGGGGAGAGGCATCTCTCCCCACCTCAGCCCTGAGTGCCTGCGCAGCGCTCACTAGGCAGCTGTGTGGCCACGCAGCTTAGAGGGAACGTAGAGCCTTAGGGATTCCTCTCCCCCGGCAGGTACCTGCCTGGTACCCTGGGCCCATTAACCTTTCATGGTCAGTGCCCCCTGGCCAGCACCAGCTGCCACGGGTGCCCCCATCGCCGACTGTCACCCCCTTGCTCTCTGCCCCCCAGGGAGTGCACGCGCGGAGGGTTCTGCAACTTCATGCACCTGCGGCCCATATCCCGGGAGCTGCGCCGGCAGCTGTACGGGCGGAGCCGGCACCGGCGGTGAGTGGGAGCGGGGGGCTGGGCCCCTGGGAGATGACTGGAGGGTGGGGGCAGCTGCTCTCCTGGGGGAGGAGGGGGTGTGGGGGTCCTGTGGGGGCAGGGTGGGGAAGTCCCTGGGCTGTACAAATGAGGTCGGGGGGTGCTGGGGCAGAATGAGTAGCAGGGGTCAGGGGTGCTGGGTGAATGATGATGCAAGGGGGAGGTTTTGGAGCTGGGTGCAGTGCCCCCCAAGGGGAGCTTAGTAGGAAAGGGGGATGACATAGCAAACCCTGAGGGGTTGGGGGAGCTCTAGGGGCTGGGGGGTGACGCAGTGCCCCCGGGGGGGGGCGGGGGATAATGCAGCACCCCCTGGGGGTTGGGGGAGGATGCAGCGCTCCCTGGGGGGCTGGCGGAGCTCTAGGGGCCGGGAGGGTGACGCAGCGCCCCCTGTGGGGCCGGGGGAGGATGCAGCACTCCCTGGGGGGCTGGGCTGGGGGGGGCTGGGAGGTGATGCAGCCCCCCCTGGGGTCCGGCCATGGCCATGCTGACTCTGTTCTCTCTCCCAGGGCCCCGTCCCCATCGCGTTCCCACGACCGGCCCCGGGACAAGAAACGCCAGCGCTCGCCCGACCATCGCTATGGACGCTTCTGACCCCTCCCCAGGCTCCTTGCCTCACCTAGCCCCGCCCAGGCACCAGGTCACCTGACCTGCCCTAGACCCAGCGGAAGTGCAGCTGCTGGAGTCCCCACAGTGGGAGGGTTTGGGGATCCTTAAGGCCCCTCTCTATACATTCTGCTAGTGTAACCCCGCGTAGCCCATAATTGTACTGGGGGGGGCTTCTCCCTGGTTGTTGAGTTGGTAGGACCCAGGCACCCGGGGAGGACTGCTCAGGGAGTGACGGTCTGAGCTTTGTCCCTCCCCCCGTGTGGGATGTAATGATGAGAGCTGGAATAAACTAGACATGATCCATCCCACCCGTCTCATTCCCCCTGGGTGCAGCATGAACTAGAGATTACGTCGATTGGCAGCAGGAGGTGCCATGCCATGGGGAGCGGGCCAGGGAACCAGTAGGGGGTGCTGTGCTGCAGGGAGCAGGGTTGGGGCACTGTGCTGCGGGGTTAGAGACATGGCAGGGATGCCATGCTGCAGGGAGTGGGGGGGGCATGCCATGGGGTGGGGAAATGTCAGGGGCACCATGCTTCAGGGCAGCGGTGTGGGGGGCACTGCTGTGGGAGCTGGTCAGGGGGCTTGGCAGAGGGCAGTGGGCTGGGGGGCATAATGGGGCATGCTGTGCTGCAGGGAGTGGGGTGGAGGGTGCTGTGCTGCGGGAAGCAGGGTGAGGGGCCATGCTGCAGGGTGGGGGGGGTCATACCACACAGCAGGGTGAGGGGTGCTGTGCTGGGGAGTGGGGGGTTATGCTGCAGGGCAGGGGACGTTCTGCTGGGGGATGGGGGGCCATACCACACAGCAGGGCAGGAGACACTGTGCTGGGGGAGTGGGGTGGGGTGACCATGCTACAGGGCAGGGGGTGCTGTGCTGGGGCGGGGGGGCGCATACCACACAGCAGGGCGGGGGGCACTGTGCTGGGGCGGGAGGCGCATACCACACAGCAGGGTGAGGGGTGCTGTGCTGGGGAGTGGGGGGTGATGCTGCAGGGCAGGGGACGTTCTGCTGGGGGATGGGGGGCCTACCACACAGCAGGGCAGGAGACACTGTGCTGGGGGGAGTGGGGTGGGTGGCCATGCTACAGGGCAGGGGGTGCTGTGCTGGGGCAGGGGGCGCATACCACACAGCAGGGCGGGGGCGTGGTGCGGGGGCGGGGGGGGGCGCATACCACACAGCAGGGCCGGGGGCGCTGTGCTGGGGGAGTCGGATGGGGTGGCCATGCTGCAGGGCAGGGGTGCTGTGCTGGGGTGGAGGGGCATACCACACAGCAGGGCGGGGGGCACTGTGCTGGGGTGGAGGGGCATACCACACAGCAGGGCGGGGGGCACTGTGCTGGGGCGGGGGGCATACCACACAGCAGGGCGGGGGGCACTGTGCTGGGGCGGGAGGACATACCACACAGCAGGGCGGGGGTGCTGTGCTGGGGCGGAGGGGCATACCACACAGCAGGGCGGGGGGCACTGTGCTGGGGCGGGAGGACATACCACACAGCAGGGCGGGGGGTGCTGTGCTGGGGGAGTGGGGTGGTGGAACCATACCACGCAGCAGGGCGGGGGTGTTGTGCTGGGGCGGGGGGGCATACCACACAGCAGGGCGGGGGCGCTGTGCTGGGGCGGGGGGGCGCATACCACGCAGCAGGGCGGGGGTGCTGTGCTGGGGCGGAGGGGCATACCACACAGCAGGGCGGGGGGCACTGTGCTGGGGCGGGAGGACATACCACACAGCAGGGCGGGGGTGCTGTGCTGGGGAGTGGGGTGGTGGAACCATACCACGCAGCAGGGCGGGGGTGTTGTGCTGGGGCGGGGGGGCATACCACACAGCAGGGCGGGGGCGCTGTGCTGGGGCGGGGGGGGCGCATACCACGCAGCAGGGCGGGGCGTTGTGCTGGGGCGGGGGGCATACCACACAGCAGGGCGGGGGTGCTGTGCTGGGGCGGGGAGGCATACCACACAGCAGGGCGGGGGGCGCTGTGCTGGGGCGGGAGGGCATACCACGCAGCAGGGCGGGGGCGCTTTGCTGGGGCGGGGAGGCATACCACACAGCAGGGCGGGGGTGCTGTGCTGGGGCGGGGAGGCATACCACACAGCAGGGCGGGGGGCGCTGTGCTGGGGCGGGAGGGCATACCACGCAGCAGGGCGGGGCGCTTTGCTGGGGCGGGGAGGCATACCACACAGCAGGGCGGGGGTGCTGTGCTGGAGGAGTGGGGTGGTGGAACCATACCACGCAGCAGGGCGTGGGATGCTGTGTTGTGGCGGGGGGGCATACCACACAGCAGGGCGGGGGCGCTGTGCTGGGGCGGGGGGCATACCACACAGCAGGGCGGGGGGTACTGTGCTGGGGGAGTGGGGTGGTGGAACCATACTACACAGCAGGGCGAGTGGTGCTGTCCTGGGAGGGGGGAAGGGCATACCACACAGCAGTGGGGGTGCTGTGCCAGGGCAGGGGGGCATACCACATAGCAGGGCGAGGGGGTGCTGTGCTGGAGGGGCCATACTACACAGCAGGGTGGGGGTGCTGTGCTGGGGCGGGGGGGCATACCACACAGCAGGGCAGGGGCGCTGTGCTGGGGGAGTGGGGTGGTAGAGCCATACTACACAGCAGGGTGGGGGTGCTGTGCTGGGGCGGGGGGGCATACCACACAGCAGGGCGGGGGCGCTGTGCTGGGGGAGTGAGGTGGTAGAGCCATACTACACAGCAGGGTGGGGGTGCTGTGCTGGGGGGGGGGATACCACAGCAGGGTGGCAGGGGTGCTGTGTTGCAGGGAGCACAGGAGGGGAAGTGAGTCTTGCTTTGCATTTGTCCTGTTGAGTTCCGTTCCCGAAATGAGGTTCTTTCTTGTAAAATATGTCGTCTTGCAGGTACATCCGACCTTCCCGCTGAACCTGGCGCTTCCTTTGGCTAAGCAGGACGCTGCCCATCTCCATGCCCGGTGATTGACCCAGCTGTAGAGCTGCACAACCAGTGAATCAGCATCTGAATTTTGACCTTTTTAAGGATGTTAGAAAACCGGCCAGCTGCATTTCCTTGTTTCTGTGTCCACACTTTTTACGCTGGGCTCGTGTTATGCTGCCAGGTTACTCCTGGGGGAATTCTGCACTACAGCGTGTGCTCATATTAACGAGTCCTGCAGATTTGTAATTTTTTGAGCAGAAAAAAGCTGCTGAATTGTTGCTGCAGTTCTGACTTTTGCCCACCAGAGGGCACTGTGGCGCTAGGGCAAAGCTGCAGCTCCCGACCAGCGAAGGAAGAATCAGCACCTGCCTTCTTCAGGCCAGAAGCCAGGGGCTATGGGGAGACACAGCGTGGGGTGCTGGGGGGGGGTCAGATGGACTCACAAAGGCGAGTGGGGCAGGAGCTCAGTGGGAGAGGAGGCACAGGGCCCCGGGGGAGGGAGGTGCAGAGCTACACGGGGACGGGAGTGGCTGGGCAGCGCCGGCTTTAGGACGTGCGGGGCTCGATTCAAAAGAGCTGCCGCCAAAATGCCGCTGAAGCCAGCAGCAGCAATTGAGCTGCCGCCGAAGATAGCGGCAGCAATTTGATGGCAGCTCAATCGGTTGGAGGGTCCCTCCTTACCTTGCAGGGCCCCTCTTCCAGACGCTGTGGAGCCCTCGTAGGCGCGGGGCCCCATTCACGGGAATCGGGTGAATCGGCCTGAAGCCGGCCCTGCGGCTGGGTGGGGAGACAGAGACACAGGGATGGGGGAGGGGGTACAAACCACATAGGGACAGTGGGAGGGGGTGCGGGGCCACTTGGGATGGGGGTAGTGGGTGTCAGAGTGGGGGTGGAGGGACACATGGGGACAGGGGCAGATGTGCCTGACTGGGAGAGGCTAGGGGTCAGCCAGGGTCTGTCTGGGGGAAGCTCCCTAACAGTCCCTCCCTCCACCCACCAAAAAAAACCCTCCGAAGTTCACATGCAGCAATTTACTTTCCTCTCCCTCAGCTCCTCCGTCACCCCGACTCCCCCAAGCCTTTGCCCTGTGTCAGAGGGAGGTGAGAAATACGGGTCTGTGTTTATTACTCAGAGTTCTATATTAATATGCCTAGTAAGGAATCTATTTCTCAAAAACCATTACGGACAACAAAAAAGATGCAAGTATGGTTACACACGTATTTGCTGACAGGTATTTTGAAATAAATGACCAAAAATAATCAAAACGGGTGTCATTATATTGTGTTATGCAGAATTTTATATGCAGAATTTTAAAATATTGTGCAGAATTTTTAATTTTTTGGTGCCGAATCCCCCCAGGAGTAGCCAGGGCAGTTCTAGCAGCGAGGCGCAAACACGATATTTTCCAAGGGTTTCTTCTTTCTTCAAGAAAACGTCTTTCAATAGGCTGCAGTCAGACGTGAATCAAAACCTTTGGCCTTTCAAGGGACCTGCTCCAGTAAGTGTGAACTGCACCTAGTGACTGCGGGGACTGTTTGGGGGACAATGAGCCGGGTTTGGGGGTCTAACGAGGTGGATAATTATAAACCTTCACTCTCAACTAGTGTGTCCCAGCAGTGGAGCTCCAAACTTGTCACAAAGCTGGTCTGTTACACACCAGGGTGGGTGTTTTAACTGTCATGCTGTGCGGAGGGCTCCCACAGACAGAGCAGATACACCCAGACTGGAGGTGGGGGCTGTAATTAGATTTCCCTGAGCCAGGAACAGTTAACGCCTGGACCACGGCACCCATCTCACCATCAAGTCCCAGACAGTCCCCTTGGGCTCTCCAGTCCATCTCGCCCCCCAAACAAGCTGGACTTAGTGATCAGTGATCACTGACACGTTCAGGTCGCGTCCAGTCCCAAGAGGCCGCACAGCCCAGATCCATGGGAGCCTAGAGCAATGGTTTTCAGCCTGTGGCCGTGGACCCCACGTGGGCCGCAGACTATCCAAGGGGGGGCCGCGCTGCCATTCAAACTTGTTTAGGGGTCTGGAGATGAAAAAAAGGTTGAAAATAACTGGCCTAGATTTCCCCCCCGAAGACAATGCCTGTAGTTTGTTACAGGATCAGCCAGCTATTAATTAGGAATATGAGTTATTTACAAGTTAAAGCAAGCAGGGGTATGTTGGCAGGGGTCCAGCTCCCTCCTCCCTCTTACTTCCCAGACGCAGCTCGCTGGAAAGTAACAGTCCAGAGTGCAGCCTGCAGGCACTTCGATGGGTTTATTGGGGCTAAACAAGCAAACATGTTCAGAAGCCAGGCCCTTCGCACCAGTTGGGCTATTCCTACACGCCAAGAGTTTTCCTCTTCTCCTCCTCCCACTACAGGTCTATACGATGAGAGTTTTCCTCTTCCCCTCCCCCCACTACAGGTCTATACGTGGAGAGACTTTTCCTCTTTCCCTCCCCCCACTACAGGTCTATACGCAGAGAGAGTCTTCCTCTTCTTCTCCTAACCCCTAGCTCCAAACACCACCGAGTCCCTCTTCCCCCACTCATACTCATAGACTCATACTCATAGACTTTAAGGTCAGAAGGGACCATTATGATCATCTAGTCTGACCTCCTGCACAATGCAGGCCACAGGATCTCACCCACCCACTCCTGTAACAAACCTCTAACCTATGTCTGAGTTACTGAAGCTGGCTGCCCTTGTAAGGAGCAGCGGGAGTGAAGCCAGGGGCAGCCCTGCCTCTCAGCGGGGCTCCTTTCTGCACCTGCAGTCCTGGGTGCAGGTGGGTGGCCCTGGTGGTTTTTATGAGGATTTTTGATACGTTTGTGAATAAAGGGTTGCTCTGAGGAGTGCCAAGCTGTTGAGGACGAGTGGGGGGCAGCATGTGCACGTACCTCAGCGGGAGGGAGGGAGCACCTGGGAAATGAGTGCCCTCCCCTCCCACAGCCCAGGGCTCCCCCCCACTCAGCCTGGTGGTGCAGTGAGGAATAGGGGCCAGCAGTGGGGGAAGAGGGCTCCCCATGGACTGGACTAGGCTGCTGCCCTGGCACGGACTGAGGAGAGGCAGCTGCCTCATGGGGCACTGGGGCCACTGGCCTTGATTTCACACATGGCCAGTGGTGTCACAGGAGAGCCCAGCTCTGCTACTCGGCACTTACTGGGCCTTCGGGTGTCCTCTTGGGTGCCTTCTTGGCAAACTTAATTATACTTGTTGTGCTCTTCCCCTGGGCCCACCCACCCGTTCCAATCCATGGTCAGGTTCCATTCTGGGGGGGTCCTGAGTCGGGGGTCGATGAGCCGCCTCTTTTGTACCTGATGGGAGGGTTAAGGAGCAGGTCATGGTCACTCCTCTGCAGATTCCACGTCTCCTTTCCAGCTACCTGGTAACAATTGCAACCCCTTGCTCCATTAGCCCCTCATCTTCAAGGCTACCAGCCGTGGGGGGGGGAAGGCGAGGAGGGGGTGCAGCCTTGTGCTTTCACTTACATTCACTTGCTTATTTAGCCTGTTTAAAAGCAAAGCCAGAAGCAAGATGATGATTGATTGGTCTCTACGCTATTTACTTTACATTCTCCTAACAAGCGACACACACTGCTGAGTTAGCCTCTGAGCTAAAGAGTGACTGAGGCTGCAGTGATCTGTCCTTTGGGGTGCACCGCCCCCCGCCCCAGGATCTCTGGCTTCAGCTACAGCCTTTGGCCCTGTTCAAGGTCAACCAGCCCAGACGGAAATTGTTCCTGTGACTTTGTTTGATTTCCTTCATTCAGACTCTAAGCCCCCAGCCGAACTTCCCTGCACAGAGCAGGTCTCCAGTGGGACAATCTTCATATTGCAAAACGTTTTCCGCGTTTTCAAGCAAAACTCACACCTCTCCTTCTCGCCGGGAATACCGACATTGCAAGTGAGCTGAACGCAGGCAGCAATTTACAAGCATGTCATAGAGTCTAAACACTAAATCCATTCTCATTAAACTAACACCTATTCTGAGCGAAACTAGCATACAGGTGACCTGGTCTGGGCTTCAGCTACGAGTCTGTTAGGTCTTAGCTAACGCCTGCAGCCCAGGCACGGACGGGCATCTGGCACAGCCAACATCACATACTTGGGAATCTGAAATTCCCACGAGGCGACTAGCTGCACCTTTCAATTCTTAAACCCCTGCTGAATGCTGGCCTTGTGGCTTTGCAGACCTTGTAGCTCTCAGCTTCTCCTGACTGCTTGGGATTCACACAAAGAGGCAAAGAAGCTTCTGGCTTTTTCAGCTCCCAAGCAGTGGTACGATTTGGAAGACAGACAAAAAATGTTCCCTCTGCACCTGCCCCATAAACTGCATCCCAAATTCTGAAGGTAAAAAGCTTTTCTCCCCCGCCAGGAACTGTAAGGGACACAGGGAGCCCAATGCTGAGATGCAGCCACCGCTGGGGTGGGGCAGCCAGGGAACAGCCACACACAATGCCACACAGGGACAGCTTGCCCGACACTGAGACGCAGCCACCTCTGAGGGCAGGGAACAGCTGCACAGTACCACCCCCAGGAGCGAAAGCTTTCCACTCCGTGAACTTCATTTTACCAAGAACCAGCTCACTGGTTCTCAGTCCTGCCCACACATCCTGAATGCTGTGGCATTTAGTGTCACTGTCTTTTCCTGCACTCTGAGCCCCTGTATTTTGTCTAGATTCATCAGCTGCAGGAGTCTCAGAGCTGGCCAGTTCTCAGCACCCGGTGAGCCATCCCCATGCGGTGTTATGTGCAGCTGTTCTCAAGTTACCCTGACTCAGACCTGGCTGCATCTCAGTGGCAGGTAGGGTGACCAGATGTTCTGATTTTATAGGGACAGTCCCGATTTTGGGGGCTTTTTCTTATATAAGCTCCTATTACCCCCATCACGATTTTTCACACTTGCTGTCTGGTCATCCTAGGCCCGGGCAAGCTGTAACCATGTGGTGTTATGTATGGCTGTTCCCTGGCTGCCCCACTCCAGTTGTGGTTACATCGCAGCACCAGGTGCGCTGTCCCGTCCGGTGTTACAAACAGCCATTCCCCAGCACCCATGTCTGGGTAATCCCCATGCAGTTGGTAGTGCTGAGTTGACTGGTTATATCTGCCTCAGCTGACTGCTGTTTTTCAGGATGGCAGGAAGTGTGCAGGGTGGAGACGGGAAATGGGGGGCTGGCTGGGGGCCGGGGGCAGCACCACGGAGTTCACACACCTTACAGAGGTGAGCAGCGAAGCAAACACATGTGTAACTCGGAGAGCAGGAAAGAGGATACACACGCTGGGCAGGGGTGAGAGCCTGGGGGACAGCTGGGGCTGGTAGGGTGTGGTATCAGAGGGGCACACAGGTTGGTGGGGTTATGGAGGGTGTGTGGGGAAGGGGTACAGGCCAAAGGGGTGAGCTAGGGGGAGGGGTATGATTAATGGGGTGGGGGCTGAAGCAGCCAGGGGGCTGTGGGGAAGGAGTACAGGTGAGGAGGGTTGAAGGGAGCTGGGGGTTTACAGGCAGCTGGCAGGGGGTGGGGTGGAGAATGAGGATTTAAGGACCTGGATGTGGTTGGGCTCAGGGTCAGCTGGTGGGGGTATCAGTAGGGCCGGGACTGTGGCTGGGGGAGGGAGTAGCTGGGATGTGGGGGGTTACTGCCCCTGGAGCGTGGGGGGGTTGGGGTGAGCTGGAAGATGTGGGGGGGTTGTAGGTGAACCCCACATCCCCCCTCCCCATGTTCTCCCCTCTCCCAGGTCCCAGCACTTCCAAGCCCTCCCCCCAACACACACACACGGTCCTTGCCATGCTGCTGCCCCTGCTGCTCTGCCTCCTGCCCAGCGCCCTGCTGCCCCCCAGCGCCTGCACGAGGGCCCGGAGCTCCCAGTCCAAGAAGTGCAGCTCCCTGCAGTACTGGCACCAGCAGGCCCAGGCCTGCGTCCCCTGTGAGAACGGCTACGCACACAAAGTCCCACTGCACGGTGAGTGGGGGGGGGGGCAGAGAGGGCTCAGCAGGGGGTACCGTGCTGCAGGGCGGGGGGCTCACCAGGGGGTGCCATGCTGTGGGATGGCGGGCCTGGTAGGGAGCGCTGTGGTGTGGGGCAGGTGGTCAGCTGGGGACCCTGGGGTGTGTGCAGTGGGGCGCAGGGTATGGGGCACTATGCCATGGGGCTAGGGGCTCTGACTCACTCTGCGGTCTCCCCAGGACTGGAATTCACCGTGAACTGCGGCGTGAGGGACACAGGCGGCCGCTTCGCAACTCCCACCCAGGAGTGTCCATCCAAATCCTTCAACGATGGGCGATTCCTGCTGTGCCAGCCCTGCTCCCAGTGCCCGCCCGGCACCGAGCTCAGCCCCTGCACCCGCCTGCAGGATGCCCGGTGCTGCCCCCCCGGGTATGGCATGGACCCACCTTGGCTAGAGCAGGGAGCTGGGTTCAATCCCTGGGCCTGGGAGGGGAGTGGGGTCTAGTGGTTAGAGCGCTGGGGGCTGGGTACCAGGACACCTGGGTTCTCTACACGGGGGGGGGGGGGGACGCTGCTCTTTGCCCTGGTTGACAAGGCTGCTCTCGGCTCCGCAGGCAGCGGCGGGGGCCGGATGGGAGGTGCCGGCCCCAGTGCTGCTTCCCCAGCGAGCGGTGTCACCCTGCGGTCCGGGCTGACATCGACTGCAACAGCCCAGCGGAGGTAGGTGCTGGGGGTGTGGAGCCAGCGTCGGGAGGGGGGGAGGGGGGAGCCAGGACTCCTGGGTTCTATTCGGACTTGGGCGGGGGGTGGCAGGCGGGCTCATTCCCTCTGCCTGGCTCTGCCTTTCAGGCTCCCGGCGCCGAGTCTTCTGCCTCCCCCCCGCCGTGCTGGCCTGGGGCCGCCCCCACGTCGCTTCCGTCTGCAGCGGGGCCGGGGGGCTCTGCTTCGGCCCCCCCCTCTGGGACCCCTGGAGCGCCCGAATCCTGCAGCGACACGGCAGGTACGTGGGGCCTGCCAGCGCCCCCTGCTGGGCCAGACCGGGGCGGGAGGCACGGGGAGCTCGCCCCACAGTGCCCCCTGCTGGCCAAGGCCAGAGTAGCGGGGCGCTGTCCCCCGACCCACTGCCGCCCTCATTGCAGGCTATGGGGGGCATGTCGCGCTTCTGACGCTGCTGCTGCTGCTGCTGCTCACTGGGTCCTTCGCCCTCCTTGTCTGGACAAAGCGTGGCTGGTGCCCTCACCAGGGTGAGTAGCCAGCCAGCCCCACAGCTGCTCTGCCCCACTGCCCCACTTCTGCCAGTGCTGGAACAGACCTAGGCTGACCCCATTCCCTGATTTTATAGGGAGAGTCCTAATTTTTGGGTCTTTTTCTTATATAGGCTCCTATTACCCCCCACCCCCAACCCGATTTTTTGCACTTGCTGTCTGGTCACCTTAAATAGACCCACAGCTCCATCAAACTTCTCCCCCAGCTGAGAGCCCTCCCAGAGAGCAGGTCGCACCCACTGTCCATCAGGCTTCTCCCCCATCCTCCCCCCATTCATTGAACTCCTGAGGCAGAGGCTGGGAGGATCCTGCCCCCCTTGGGAAGGGGCAGGGTCTGCTCTGTTCTGGGAGGAGGGCCTTGGAAGAGTGGGAGGGGCCTGCCCCCGGGGAGGGGCTGCTCTAAGCACTAGAAGCCCCAATGTCAAGGGCAATGCTCCTTGGGCAGCAGGTGGAATCTAGCCCCTGGGGGGTGGAGCTCTTTGGACAGCGGGTGGGGCCTAGCCCCTGGGGGGTGGAGCCTAGGCCCTGGGGGGGGGTGGAGCTCCTTGGACAGCAGGTGAGGCCTAGCCCCTGGGGGGTGGAGCTCCTTGGACAGCAGGTGAGGCCTAGCCCCTGGGGGGGTGGAGCCTAGGCACTGGGGGGGTGGAGCTCCTTGGGCAGCTGGTGGGGCCTAGGCCCTGGGGGGGTGGAGCTCCTTGGACAGCAGGTGAGGCCTAGCCCCTGGGGGGTGGAGCCTAGGCCCTGGGAGGGGGTGGAGCTCCTTGGACAGCAGGTGAGGCCTAGCCCCTGGGGGGTGGAGCCTAGGCCCTGGGGGGTGGAGCTCCTTGGACAGCAGGTGAGGCCTAGCCACAGGTGGGGGTAGTGAAGCTTTCCTTCGTGAGCAGCAGACAGGGTTTGGGTAGGTGCTCAGTGTGCCCCTTGGGCTGGGGGTCCAGGACCCCAACCCTCACCTCTTCCTGCCCCCTCAGCCTCCAGCTCCATGGCTAAGCCTCCTCTGCTGCTTCACCCCCAGAGTGCAGAGGAGACATCTGGCATCATAGCCCCCACCATTGGCCATGCAGGTAGGTGTGGCTCCCTTCCCTCACCAGCCATGCCTACACACACCCTGTCCTAATCACCCCTGCTCTGTACCCCACAGGCCTGTGGGGGGCACCACTGCAGCACCTGCTGGATGACCCAGATGTGCTGGAGGAGCTGATCATGCTGCTGGACCCTGAGGGCAAGGCTGGGGCAGGCACCCGGCACCTGGCTGCCCGCTACGGCCTCTCAGCCACCTGGATTGACTATGCCTATTCCCTGCGCAGCACGCGCAGCCCCCTGCGCGCCACCCTGGAGACAGTGGCTGCCCGCCAGCCCGATGCCACGCTGGGGCAGCTGGCAGGGCTGCTGGCTGCCATGGGGCGCAAGGATGCCCTACAGGTGCTGGAGGGGGTGCAGGTGGGGGTGTGAGGTGCATGCCTGGACAGACATGCAACATCCTTGCCCACCACAGGAAGGAAATGAGCCAGGACCGTGTTCACACTGCCCTCCACTCTCTAGCTGTGCCACCTCACTATGCCATCTCCTCCTCCACAAGAATCACAAGGCAGCTGGGTTCTCAGGTGCCAGCCTCCCCCGGGTGTGTGTGTGGGGAGGGGGGTAGTAATCCACCAAGAACCATCAAGGAGTGTAGTTAGAGTGAAGACCAGGACACCTGGGTTGCCAGGTGGCTGGGGGCAGCTGTTAAGAGCAGGCCTGCCCCCCCCCACTGGAGGAGAGTTGAGGGTCAGTCAGGCAGAGGGGCTGCCCTCCCCCACCTAGTCTCAGAGCCCATGGTGCAGACAGTCACATCAAAGGGCAGCAGGAGGCACCTAAGCCACACTGGAGACCTTGACACCACCCCCAGCCCAGGAGACAGTGACTGACGGATGCAGGACAGGAGCAGCTGGTAACTGCCACACTGCAGCAAGCCAGGAGGACAGCTTGCCCAGTACTGAGATGCGGCCACCTCTGGAGTAGGGAACAGCTGCACATAATGCCACATGGGGCCAGTCCCTGCAATGAACCTGTCCCGAGCAGCAGGCACACGCCCTGAAGGTGTCTAAGGAGTCAGCGGCCGCTGCCCCGTGGAACTCTGCCTAGAGGCGTGAGACTAGGGAGGAATGGGAATAGGTCCTACAGGCGCAGAGCACCCCCCTCGGCCAGCAGCCTCCTCCTGGGGTAACAGATGGTGAGTGGCTGGGGAAGCAGCAGGGAGCTGTGGCTGCCCCAGGCCTGCACCAATGGAAAAAAGAGGAGGCACTTCTGCAGAGCAGGGGCAGGAGCTGGGGCAGGCCTTTCCCGGCAGGGGGCAGTGTGCCCAGACCCCCTCTCAACCTCTGGGGGCCTGGGCATCTCCACAGAGCCCACTTCCCCCCCTTCCCCTGCCACTGACCCGAGGAAGAGCGCAGCATGTGAAAATGGCCATTTATTTAAAATTATACCAACAGGGCGGGGCCGGGGGGCACAGGGCCGACTCACCGCTTTAAATAAAAAAGTGCATAGAAAATAAACAGGTTTAGAAACATCTGTACAAATATCTACAGGGTTGGGGGGCCTGCCCTGGCCCCCCACCCCCCACTCACACCCTCCCCGTACAAAAAGGAAAGCAGCCCCCAGGCCAGAGCTGGGAGTCCAGACTCAGGAGATGGGGGCTGGGCAAACTCACCCCCTCAACATACACACACACAAACACACACCTCATGCCTCTGCTAGTGCAGATCAGCAGGGGGGTCATTGTGCTCCCCTGCTCTGGGGCAAACCCCACTAGCCCACATGGGGGGCTCTGAAAAAGGGGCAAGACCCTGTTCCCCAAGGGGCCTGCCCCAAGTCAAGTCTTGCTCCTCCCTGCCCAGAAAAGGGGGGCACTTGGGGGCAGGAGCCACAAGCTGCCCTGGGACCAGGGGTTGGGGGAGGGGCGAAGGAAGAGATCACAGCAGAGGAATCTAGGGCACCAGGCCCTGCCCCCAGCAGCGACGCTAGGGGCCCTTCCTCCCCAGGCCAGTGTCTGGGGGGGTTGAGCAGCTGGGCTCCCTTGCTCCCCAAAAGCCCAGCACTGGGCTGCTGGGGGCCTGGAAGGGGGGAGGTAGCAGGAAGTCAGGGGGCTCTGGAGGGGGCTGATCCCTGCTCCCAAAGGTGGGCACCCTAGGCAGAGCAGCGGGCGCTAGTTGAGGAAGCGGCGGCAGCGCTTGGCCCCGCAGTTGCAGGGCAGCTTGGAGCCAGCGTCCTCGATAGGGAACTTGTAGTCGTAGGTGAGCTCCTCGCCCCGGAAGATGCGCCGCAGGGCGAAGATCACGATGTGCTTCTGCCCCTCCACGTGAATGACGCGCGAGTAGCAGTTGGGCTCGCACGAGTGGTTGATGAAGCGGGCGGCGTTGCCGTGCATCGTGGCGTCCACCACGTCGAAGTCGTCAATGCGGAACATGTAGCAGCCGATGCCCTGGGGGGTGGGGTGGGGATGGGTCACAGGGCACCCCATGGCTGCTGCTGGGCCTCCGAGCCAGCAACCCCCCGGGCCACCCTCTCCTGCCCCCAGCAGCCCTCCCTGGCCACCAGCCACCCCTCTCCTGCCCCCAGCAACCCAACTCACCAGCTGCTCCTCCCACAAGCCTGTGACCCACCCCCAGTAACCCACCCCCCCAGCTGCTGCTGCCCTCCCCTGCCAACAACCTGCCCCTAGCAACCCCCACAAGCTGGCAACCCACTCCCTGCAACCCCCACAGCCCCCGTCTCCACCCCCACAGAGCAACTCCCCTCTTGCCCTCAGCCCCTATGGATCAGCCCCCCAGCAGTCCCTCCTCCAGCCCCCCCAGCACCACCATCCCCCATGCCCAGATGGAGCCTTTAGCAGCACAGCTCCCCCAGCCCAGCCCCCCCGCACCTTGCCATCGTAGTACTTCTCGCGCTTGTCGGTCAGCACTGAACGGATGACGATGCCCGAGTACTCAATGACCATCTCGCCCGCATCGATGGTGCGTTTGCAGAACAGCCCGCGCCCGTGGATGGCCGACCTGGGGGCACACAGGGTCAGCACCGGGGCCAGGCCTGGGATCACAACAGCACATGGGGTGGGGGGGCAGGTAGCACGAGCCAAGCAGCGACTGTCCCCAGGGCAAACAGCAGGGTGAGTGGGGGCACCAGCTGCAGCCAGATGCCTATTTGTGCCCCCCTGTACATTGCCGTGTAAGAGCAGGGCCATATGCCAGGGCTTGGGATGGCTGGCGGTGCTGGAGAGGGAGGGGCCATTACCTGTACACACCCACAGCCTCCTTGGAGGTTCTCTTGAGGTGGCGGAAACGCATGGCCATGGGCAGCTCCAGGCTGGTGGCTCGTCTGGGAGAGCAGGAGAGAGAGCGGATAAGAACTGAACCTGCCTGGGTTCAGAACCCAGGAGTGCTGGCTCCCAGCCCAGGAGGGAACCCAGGCATCCTGGCTCCCTGCACCATTACCTGGTGGATTTCAGCTGCACCTCATCCTCCTCCTCATCATAGCTGCCCCCCTCGGGCAGTGTGCGGTGCTGCGACGCCAGGAAGTTGAACATGTCAAAGGTGCATTTCCTAGGTTGGAGAGCAGGATTAAAGCACCATTGATCCCTCCCCTGTTCCCACCCACATCCCTGCCTGGATCAACCCTGCACCCCCCACCAACCCCCATCCCGTTCCTGACAGACACCTCAGCCTCCTACCGGCCAGGTCTCCAGCCCCACTCCCAACAGCATCCTCACGCCAGGCTGGATCTCCAGTCCGAGGTGTCTCCCCTGCCCCCGTGACTGGACTTGCCCCACTCAGCTACACATCTCTGCCCCACCTGACGTAGACCTCGGCCCGGGCGCAGCCACTGGGATTCAGGGGCAGCGGTTCCTCCTCCTCCTCGTGCTGGTGGTAGCGGAACTTGTACTTGTGGCAGGACTTGGCTCCGTGCAGCTGCTCTACCAGGAAGGTGACGGCGTCGTGGTGCATGCCCAGCAGGCGCACCCCGTTCATGCCTGGGGAGACCCCCCCACACATCAGACACCAGCATGGCAATGAGCCCCACCCCCTCCCCCAGGAGTCCTGGCCCCCGGGCCCTTTCCCCGCACCCCTGCTCTAACCCACAAGCCCCACCCCTGCTCTAACCCACAAGCCCCACTCCTGCCCAGAACCAGGGAGAGAACCCAGGAGTCCTGGCTCCCAGCTCTGCCCGCTCTAACCACTATACCCCACTGCACTCCCAGAACCAGGGAGAGAACCCAAGAGTCCTGGCTCCCAGGCCCCCTGCTCTAGCCCACAAGACCCCAGGCCAAGGCTCCCGACACTCACCAGCAAATGACAGGTGCCTGAGGCGGGCGTTGGCTCGTGCCTCCTGCACTCTCTCAATCACAGCCTTCCAGGCACCTGGAGGGAGAGCAGGGAGAGCGCATGAGCCCCTGGGCTGCCTGGCACTCCCCAGCCCCATGCCCTGCCCCTCCCTCCCCCAAGCCAACCAGTCCTCTCCCTTAAGGACTGCTCAGAGCCAGCGCGCCCTGGAGGGGAAAGGTCCCATGTGGCCAGCCACCCCCATACCATCGATGCTGTCCGCCTGTACGCTGAGCCCATCCTCACTGCTGATCTCAAAACGTAGGTGCGGCTGGCTCTTGGGTGGCGCCTCGTTCTCCTTATCCTCGCAGTACAGGGTGTCCTCATCAGAGCTCGACAGCTCCCCTGGGGGCAGAGAGTGAGGATGGGGCAGGGCAGATGATGGCTGGCCCTGGCTCACGTCTCCACGACACCTCGCACAATGAGGGACGGGCACCTTGCTCCAATCCCAGGCCCCACTCTGCCCCCCAGCCAAGCATCCCCCCAAACCCCCTCAGAGCATGGCATGATGCCCCAACCTCCCCACAGTACCACCTCCCTCTGCCTTGCTCCTCGTGGCACAGGCGCATGCTGCCCACCCGGGCGATACCTGTGTAGCGATGCCACGTGGGCTCCGGCAGAGGCTCCAGGCTGGGATCCGGCATGCGGGGGCTGCACTCCGGGGCCAGAGAGGGATCCGAGGGTGACCTGCAGTGGGCAGGCAGAGGGAGCTCAGCACAGCTGGCCCACTGGCCAGGAAGGTGGGACAGGGTGGGGAGCCAGCAAGGCTCACACTCACCCTGTGCTGCCCCCATCGCTCAGCTCCGCCTGCTCCTTCCGCGCCACCAGCTCCAGGACGCTCTTCACCGAGGGAGTCTTCATCCGCACCCGGCCAGGCCTGCAATGCCAGCACAGCAGGGGGGTTAGGAGGCAGGCAGTGGTGGCTGTGGGGCCCTGGCAGAGCAGGGCGGATTGTGGGGAGCCCAGGGATGGGACAGAAGGGGGCTGTGGGTTGAGATTGAGGGGCAACAGCAGAGCTTTGGGGCGCAGGGCTGAGGCACCCATGACAGAGCTGATGCCCTTACAGGAGACATGCACTGCTCCCCACGGCTGTGGGGGTGGGGTCACCTACCCGGGGACCTGCGGGGGGCTGGCGAAGCCGTTCCTGCTCTGGCTGTCGGGAGCACCAGCTGGTGACGCAGGGGGCAGCGGCTCCTCATCTTCCTCCAGCTTGGGCCTCTTGGGGGGGGCACCAGCAACAGCAGAAACCCTCTTGGCACTGCTGGGGAACTGGTGGGGGTGCGGCTGGGGCGGGGAGACAGGCAGGTGAGCAGACCTGAGTTGAGGGCCAGGCGCTGCAGCAGACATGGCTGAGACAGTCCCAATGAGGGCGTGACCAGGGCCGAGGGGCTCAGGGTGAGCTGCCCCCCAGCACCTGATGGCTGCAGCACATTCACCATGGGCACCATGCTGAGAACTGGCGCTCGGATGGTCCATGTGGGCACTGGGCTCCTGGCCACGCCAAGCGGGGCCGCAGCACGGAAGATCACTGTGCCCAGGCTGGCTGGGTGTTGCGGGGGCAGAGCCGGCCTGGCTTGGCAGGGGCGCCCGCCCCTCCAGGCCGCCCCCCACCGGCGCCCTCCTCCCCACCCTGCATCTTGACGAACACCTGTCCCAGCTTGTTGACTAGAATGACCTTGGAGCCAGGCTTGGGGGGAGCGGGAGCCTCGGGGCCCAGCACCCGGACGCCCGGGCTGCCTGGGGCCCAGCCCAAGGCACGGGCCGGCTCAGGTGCGGGGCCTGCCTCGCTGCCATTCACACTGGGCTCCGGGGCCTTGCCCTCGCCAGGTTCTTCAGCACAAAGTCCACGATCTCTGAGGGCAGGTCCTCAGGTGGGGGGGCAGGGCCAGCCAACACCTGCTCCACCCCTGGCTCCACCCGCTTGCCATTGGCACCCCGCCCCTCACCCTCCCCATCATCCACCCCATCCAGCTGGTCGATGTGGGGAAGCGGCAGGTCCAGCGGGAATGGTGCCAGGGTCCAGCTCCCGTGTCACCACTCTGCGGGGGAAGTGGAAGTAGCGCCCGGTGCCCGCGGCCCCTTCCTCCTCCTCGTCTTCGTCGCTGGGGCCGGCCAGGGGCAGGCCAGGTGAGGAGCAGGGCCCCCGCCCCTCGCCCCCCTCATGGAAGGTCTCATCCAGCAGGCTGTCGTCGAACTCCAGGTCCGAGACTTTGAGCTCGTCGAAGGCCAGTTCGGGGGCAGTGCCGTGGGGGAGGTAGGTGGGCCGGGCCTGGCTGAGGTAGGGGGGTGCTGCGGGCTGCTCCCTGGGGGAGCGGCTCCTGCCCTGAGAGAGGTGGGGGCCAAGCGGCCGAGTCCTGGCGGGGCGTGGGGAGAGGGGGCCCAGCGGGGGGGGGCGGGGCGCGATGAGAGCGGGCTGTGGCGCCGGGGTCGCGCAGTGGTGTGAAGTCCGGGTCACCCACTGTCAGGATGTGGTGGGCCATGGATGCCGTGCTGCCTGGGAGGGGAGACGAGGGGTGAGATGCTGGCACCAGGTGGGGGGGGACCCCCGCATGCCCCTCCCAGACAGGATCAAACCACCAGCCTCCAGAAAGTCTCTCTCAACCCCCTTGCCCACAACACCCTCCTCATCACAAACCCCGCACAGTGCATCCCAGAATCCCCTGGGCCACAATTCACCCCCCTCCCCACCACACCCACACCCAGTTTGCCTCCCCGAATCAGTTGAGAGGCTGGGCCACGAGCAGCAGCGCACCCTTCTCCCTCCCGCCATAGGGCGGCTGGGTCTGCCCCTCACAGCCAGGCAAGGGGCACTTACTGGGTGATGGCAGCGGCCGGGAGGAGACCCCAGCCAGGGGCCGGCGCGTCGGCGAGTAGTTGGGCACTTTGATGCGGGCTCCGGCCAGGGAGCGGGGCACAGAGGCGGTGGCCGACTCAGGGGGAGGCAGGGGCCCCGGGTTGCGGGAAGGTGAGTGGCATTCTGGTGCCAGCATGGCTGGTGCTGCGCCCAGGAGGTGCAAGTCCCCGAGGTGAGCATCTGAAATGGGAGCAAAGACGACAACATGCTAGCTAGAGGGGAGCCCCGACTGCACAGCCCTGGAGACAGCACCGGGACACATGCCTGGCGTGGAGATGCAGCCACCTCTGGGGCAGGGCTGCTGGGAACAGCTGCACATAACGCTGCACTTTGAGCTGAAAGGAGTCTCCCCTATCCGCAGCAGCAGTGGGTCTTTTATCCTCCGCCAGGATGAGAGGACAGCTCCCAGGTAGGACATAGGGGCTGGTGCACCAAGGACAGCCCCGCCCCCAAGGAAGGGAGCACCCGGCCCAGAACTGGCCTGGCTTGTGCAGGGCCCACAGAGCTCCTTTGTGGGTGGCAGAATGCCTCCTCACTCAACCCCAACAGGGTCAGCCTCCCACCCCCCCGCCCACCTGTGGCAGGACTGTGCACGATGGTCCGGTTCTCCTCCTGCCCGCCAGCAGGTCTGGCTCCTTCTGGCTCAGCTGGGGCCGGCACTCCAGGATTCGGCACTTGTACCAGCAGCGCCTTCGGGCATCTACCGTGCTCCAGTACAGCCGGGTACACCTGGCAGGAGAGGGCAGCTGGTCAGCTGTGAGACCATGGAGTCCTGGCACTGCCCAGAGCCACCTGAGCTCTGGGACAACACAAGCCGGAGACCTCATGCCAAGCCCAGCCGCAGGTGTCCTGGCTAAAGCAACTCCCCGAAAGCTGGCCGGCCCAGGTTGCTGTACCATGCCCTGGCCACTTCTCCCCCGGTTGCCCCCTCCCGAATGGTGCAGCCAGTGAGTGCAATGCCCCTGCCAAGGCACCGTCCCACAGGCTGGATGCCTGTGCTCCCAGCAGGAGCGGCCAGACAGGTCTCCACGTTGGCGGGGCAGCACCATACACATCCTCACCCCCCTTCCCTCGTGCTGCTAGTTCAACGCCTCCCCTTGCCGCTCCAGCATGGCCCCAGCTGCCCGCTTGGCCCCCCCAAAGTGGGGAATGGGGGGCTGGAAATTGGGGTGGGGTACACAGGCAGCCCCAGGGTAGGGGGGGATCCACCCCTGTAGCACACGCACCCCATGGCAAGGAGCCGGGGGAGCCCTGCACCAGGGGGCCAGATACTCACTGGTAGCCAACGGGGAAGAGACGTCCCTCGCACTCTGACAGGTCCGTCAGCAGCCCCAAACTGTCAATCTTGATGGAACCTAGAATAGGAGACAAGGCGAGGGCGTCCACATGCACCTGGGGCCAGATGGGAGCTGGAGCCTCGTGGAGGGGGAGGCCACATGCCCCATTCCCCACCCTACCCCCAGTCAGCCAGTCCTCTGCTGTAGGGCCAGATGAGAGCTGGCGCCCCCTAAAAGAGAGAAGCCCCCCTGCACTCACCAATCATCATGTGACAGTATCGGGTTCGAGGCCAACCATGAATTTCCTCTTGAAGCTGATGCCCTCAAAGTCTACGTAGACCCGGCGCAGCACGTCGAACCCGTCCTCGGTGACGATCTCCTGGGGTGGGCGGGGGGACGGGTCAGCAGTGCACCCTTGCCTGGGAGCAGCTTTGCGGGGACACGCTCCCCTCCCCGCCAGGGCCAGCCTGGCCATAGGGACCCCCCTAAACACACCATGGGGCCCCAGCCCTCAATCTCCAGCAGGGATAGTGCCCCATAGCCCAACCCACCTGGCTTGCACCCCATAGCCCCGCCCCACAGGGGCCACCAGCATGACCACTCACCGTCCCATCTAGCAGGTCCGTGTGCTTCTGGCAGAAAACCTTCTTGTCCTCCTGGAAGGTACAGTGGCGCAGGCGGGCACACATGAAGTGGTAATTGCTGAGACAGGCCGACAGGCAGCAGCCCACGGTGGCGCCAGTGCGCTGGCAATGCTCGCAGCGCTGGGGGCACGGGGGGGTAAGGGGGCAGTGCTCACAGCCTGGCTTGTGCCAGTGCAGAGGGCAAACAGCCCCCCTGGCCACAGCCTGCCCCCCCTAGTGGCAGACAGGCCCTGCCCCCACTGGCCTCTGCCCCTCAGCCCCGCCCCCACCAGGAGACAGGCCCCACGCCTGAAGGCTTCACCCCCATGCACCCACCACCCACCTCAATGAAAGAGCCACAATCCTCACCCCAAAAGCAGAGAACTCCTGCTCCCCCTAGGCCAGGCCTGCACAACATGCGGCCCGCGGAGGCTCACTGTGCGGCCCGCGGCTGGGATTCAAAAGGTTCTGAGCTGCCCGGAGCGGTGGGGAGCCCAGAGCCCTTTAAATCTCAGCCACGGCCGCAATTCAAAGGGCTCTGGGCTGCTCGCAAGCCAAGTACGGTGTACTGGCAAAAGCCAGTGTGCTGTACCGGGGTGGCCCAGCTTCCCCAGGGGCAATTTAAAGGCCTGGGGCTCCCAGTAGGGACTGGAGCCCCAGGCCTATTAAATTGCCATCAGAGCATCACTGCTGGAGCCCTGGGGTAGGGCTCTGGGGGTTATTTAAAAAGTCCAGGGTTGCTGTTGCTTCTACCGCCCCAGCCCTTAAATAGCCACTGGAGCCCCACCACTTCCCCAGGGTTCCCGTGGCTATTTAAAGGGCCCTTTAAATACCCCCAGGCCCTTTAAATACCCCCAGAGCCCTGGAGTAGTGGGGGGCTCTGGCGGTATTTAAAGGGCTGGGGCTCCAGCTGCCTCTGCCACCCCGGTCCTTTAAACAGCCGCTGAAGCCACACCGCTTCCCCAGGGCTCCCTCAGCTATTTACAGGGCTGGGGTGGTAGAAGCAGGGGAGCCCCGGGCTCTTTAAATAGCCTCTGAGCCCCGGGCTGCTGCTGCTGCCGCTACCATGGTGGGGGAGGCAGGAGGAGGGGGCACTCACCATACAGGATGGGCTGTACCCCCTGTACCTGTACCAGCTGCCCGCAGCCAACCCCTGCTGCACCCCATGCCCACATCAGCCCTGCACCTCCTGCCCTGCCTGCACCCGTTCCTATCTGCAGCCAGCCCTGCACCCGCTGCCCGCAGCTAGCCAGTCTCCAGCCAGCCCCGCACTCCCTGCCTTGCCTCCAGCCCTGCACCAACCCATCTCCAGCCAGCCCTGCACCCCCTTCCCTGTCTCCAGCCAACCCCTGCCGCACCCACCTGCCTGAAGCCAGCCAGTCCCGCACTCCTTTGTCTCAGCCCTGCCAACCTATGCCGCACCCCCCCGTGGCCCTGCCTGAAAGCCAGCCAGCCCACCCCACACCCCTTGCCCAGCCTGCAGCCAGACCCTACCTCCAGCCCCCTCCTCCCAGCCCCCCACGTCCAGCCAGCCCATGTCCACTGGTGCCCTGCAGTTCCCAGGAAAGTAATCCTGCACACCTGCTTCAATGAGGTGGGCAGGGAGCAGCTGAGACACATACGTGCACCCTAGCACATCTCAGGGAGTGCCGGGAGCTCATTTCTAGTTCAGACCCATCTTTTCAAAAAAGAGCTTTAGGTAGGGTTAACATACATCCGTATTTTCCCGGACATGTCAGGCTTTTTGGTTCTTAAATCACCATCTGGGAGGAAAATACGGATGCATGGTAACCCTATTGGTACAAAAATACATACTGTGGCAGAACTTTTTATAGGGAACCAGTTGCTAAGAAATGAAGGTTTTGGTTTTTTTTTCCCCCAAGTCAACCCTGCCGGGGCCTCACGAAAATGTTCGAATTGGGCCCCGCACTTCCTAAAACCGGCCCTGCCAGACGCGGTCAGGATTCAAGGGCTCTGGGCTGCCCACAGCTGCGGGGAGCCCTGAGCCCTTTAAATCTCAGCCGCGGCCCGGATTCAAAGGGCTCTGGGCTGCCTGCAGAGATTCCTGGCCGCGGCTGGGATTTAAAGGGCTCGGGCTCCCCTCAGCAGCAGGAGCTCTGGGCCCTTTAAATCCCTGCCCCAGCCCCGCAAAGCTCCAGGTTCCCCCAGCTGCCAGAGCCCCGGGCCCTTTAATTTGACCCTGAGGGCTCCTAGCCACCTCTTCAGCTGGGAGCCCCTGGTTGATTTTAAATCAAGTATCACCTCCCCCCCCCCAACCATCCTTTTTGGCCCACAGCTGTTTTGGTGTGGTGGCGCTGGGGAAGGAGAGTTTGTTTCTGCAGGGCTGGGCGGTGCTGGGCCGGGTGTTTCGGCTAGGCTGGGAGGTCCTGGAGGGGGGTGTTTCCGTGGGGCCAGGTGGTTTCGGCCCTCAGCTGTTTTCTTTGGAGTAATGTGGCCCTTGCCACTTACGAGTTGTGCAGGCCTGCCCTAGGCCATACCCCTGCCAGCACCTCAGCCCTGCCCCCTCACCCTGCCAAGGCCGACCCCCTTCCTGCAGGGACCTGCCCCCTCACCATCTGGCGCCCCCGCACCACGGCGGCGTGCACGTTCTTCAGGGACCCGTCGTTCTCCTCAAGACCTCGGCCGACCAGATGGCGCAGTTGACGTGGGTCCACTCATTCTGGCCGATGTACAGGAGCCGCCCCGCATCCTGAGGAGGGGTGGGGAGTGAGGGGGACAGGGTCAGCATCACCAGCCAGCCCGGGGAGCAAAGGGCAAAAACTGGGTTCTGTCCCAGGTCACCACTGGAGGAGTCTTGGCTCCCTGCCCTCACTGCTTTAACCATTAGCCCCCCACTCCCCCCTACCCCCAGCAGGGGACTGAACCCAGGTGTCCAAGCCCATATGCCACGCTCCTTGGATCCCCATTGGCCCAAGGCCGCAACGTTCGAAGGCTGATGGCTCCCCCAGCCCTGGTGCAGGCCAGGCCTACCTTGGAGGGGGCGTCCCCGTACTGGAGGCACAGGGCGCACTGACGCTTGTCCTCAGCACTGCTGCCCAGCCCCTGCTTCGCCAGCACCACCTCCTGGCCCTTCCCACCTGCAGGGAGAGGGGGTGAGAGCTGCTGGGGGCAGAGACCCGATGGCACTGAGGGGGTGTGGGGATAGGAGAGAGGCCCTAGCAATACACATTGAGAGGGATCACTGAGTCCTTCCCCACACCCCCTACCACCCAGCAGCTGGCCCAACTCCCAGCCACTACTCCCCGAATCTAACCCACCAGACCCCACTCCTCTCCCAGAGCCAGGGACAGAACCCAGGACTCCTGGTTCCCAGCCACACAGCCCCACCCCACCCACCCGCTTTAACCACTAGACCCACTCCCCTCCCGGAGCTGTGGAGAGAACACAGGCGTTCTGATTCCAAGTCCCTACTGTAACCCACCAGACCCCACTCCTCTGCCAGAGCCAGGCACAGAACCCAGGAGTCCTGGCTCCCAGCCCCTACTGTAACCCACCAGACCCCACTCCCCTGCCAGAGCCATGGACAGAACCCAGGAGTCCTGGCTCCCAGCCCGTACTGTAACCCACCAGACCCCACTCCCCTGCCAGAGCCAGGGACAGAACCCAGGAGTCCTGGCTCCCAGCCCCTACTGTAACCCACCAGACCCCACTCCCCTGCCAGAGCCAGGCACAGAACCCAGGAGTCCTGGCTCCCAGCTCCCCTGTACTCACTGGTGCCCATGGCTCCGGGTGCCAGCTGGCCGTTCTCGTGGCGCTGGGCTCCTCGGGCCGGCGCCACTGTGCATACATGTGGTCGGAGGAGGGGGGCAGCACGGCGTCGGGCAGCATGCCACTAGGGGGGCAGAGTAACAGCGTGACGGCAGGGGAGCCGGAGCCCTGGGAGTCCCGCAAGCCCTCCCAGAACCCCACAATGTCCCTGCTGCCCATACACCTCTCTCTGGTACTCACTTGGGAAGGCAGCTGCGCCGTGCCAGCGCTTGGCGTCCTGTGCATTGAACCAGCTGAATGAGCGCGCCATGAGCTGCGGGAGAGAGCTGAGTGGTGGGGGCTTGCCACATCCACAGGGTTCCCCCAGCCACCCCCCGGGGGCCCTGCCCCCACTGCCTGCCCCCCCCCAGCATCCACCCCCTGGGGCCCTGCCCACCACTGCTGCCCTCCCCCCGGCATCGACCCCCCGGGGTTCCTGCCCACCGCTGCTGCCCCCCCCACCCAGCATCCACCCCCCGGGGCCCTGCACACCGCTGCTGCCCCCCCCCGGCTTCCAGCCCCCTGGGGCCCTGCCCACCACTGCTGTCCCCCCCCCGGCATCCACCCTCCTGGGGCCCTGCCCACCGCTGCTGCCCCCACCACCCAGCATCCACCCCCTGGGGCCCTGCCCACCGCTGCTGCCCTCAGCCGGACCCACGGGGGGCCCAGCTGACCCGGAAGCCTGTCTTACTCCCCATGCTGAGTGCATGCCACGTGCAGTGCCCCCCGCGTGCCCCTGGTGCTCCCCTGCGGTACCTCAACGTAAAGTGCCTTGACGGAGGGACCACCCTGCTCCTCCTCAAGGCCCTCATGCTCCTCCAGGTGCTGCAGCAGGATGGCCACCACGTCCTCGCTGAACGCGTGCTGGGGGGAGAGTGACCGTGGGGGCAGGGCCTAACCACTGCCCCACCCTACCCACCACCCACTCCAAGCTCCCCTGCACTGCTGTCCCCCACCTCCCTTGCCCCCATCCCTAGGGCTCCATCAGTGCCCCGCACAGCCCGCGGCCCCCTCACCACGGAGCTGTAGTGGCCCTGTTCGAAGAGCTTGCTGACGGTGCGCAGGTCGCCAGGGCCGCTGGTGCACCTTCACGCCGTCATCTGGGCAACACTGCGGGGGAGACAGGCGTCAGCACCCCAGAAAGCCACGGGTTGCTGGCAGGGGAGGGTCTGTTCCCTGCCCCAGACCAGAATCCCCCCGCACAGGCTGAGACTGATCCGCCTGGCATGGGCCCTGTGTGCCTGGCACCCCAGAAACACACGCCCCCCCCAATCAGCTCCCAGCCAGCGAGGGCCCCAGACACTGTCACTGCAACAACAGGACTAACAGGAAACGGGGGCTAGGAGCCAGGACATCTGGGTTCTAACTCCCGCTCTTCCCGCCCGCTGGGAGGGGTAAGGGGACTTGTGGATTCCAGGAGTGTGGGAGGGGAATGGGGACTGGTGGGTTAGAGCAGAGGGATGCCGGGAGCCAGGGGCCGAGGTCTCTCCTGGCTCCAGGCACAGGGCCATACTTGGACACACTGCGACAGTGGGCTCGGCATGCTGGGAGGGGAATGGGGACTAGGGGGTTGGAGCAAGGGGGTGGACGTTGGGAGCCAGGGGCCAAGGTCTTTCCTGGCTCCGGGCGCAGGGCCGTACCTGGGCGCACTGTAGCAGGGGCTCGGCATGCTGGGAGGCCATCATCCCCTGCAGTACATTGCGCAGCCCCTTGCGCTGCTCCGAGGTGAGGACGTCCGCCACCTGGCCTTGTCACTGCCAGAGCAGGGCCGGCAGGTGTAGACCACGTTCTCTGGCAGGCTGGACAAGATCTCATAGTCCTCGTCTGGGGAGAGAGCAGAGCAGGTCAGGTCAGGCAGCCCCAGCCCCGCAGCCTCCCATTCCCTGGGGCAGGGAGAGCATGGGCCAGCCATGGCCAATGAAGCAGGGCAGGGCTCAGATGGCAGCCCAAGGCAAAAGGGGTGTGTGGCAGATACTGAGGCAACACACTAAGGGGTGCTGTGCCGAAGGGGGCAGGGCTCTCCCCAGCCAGCAGGGCCAGCCCCGATGCCCTGGCAGCACTGGAGCGCGCTGCGGGGTGTCATGCTGCAGGGCTCTCCCCAGCCAGCAGGGCCAGCCCCGATGCCGCTGGGCAGCACTGGAGCGCGCTGTGGGGGTGTCATGCTGCAGGGTCAGGGTGGGGGCGCTAGGGGGTGCTGCGCTGCAGGGCTCTCCCCCAGCCAGCAGGGCCAGCCCCGATGCGCTGGGCAGCACTGGAGCGCGCTGCGGGGGTGTCATGCTGCAGGGGTGTCATGCTGCAGGGTTCAGGGTGGGGGCGCTAGGGGGTGCTGCGCTGCAGGGCTCTCCCCAGCCAGCAGGGCCAGCCCCCGATGTCGCTGGGCAGCACTGGAGCGCGCTGCGGGGGTGTCATGCTGCAGGGTTCAGGGTGGGGGCGCTAGGAGGTGCTGCGCTGCGGGCTCTCCCCAGCCAGCAGGGCCAGCCCCGATGCCGCTGGGCAGCACTGGAGCGCGCTGCGGGGGTGTCCATGGTGCAGGGGTTCAGGGTGGGGGCGCTAGGGGGTGCTGCGCTGCAGGGCTCTCCCCAGCCAGCAGGGCCAGCCCCGATGCTCCTGGGCCAGCACTGGAGCGCGCTGCGGGGGTGTCCTGCTGCAGGGGTCAGGGTGAGGGCGCTAGGGGGTGCTGCGCTGCAGGGCTCTCCCCAGCCAGCAGGGCCAGCCCCGATGCTCCTGGGCAGCACTGGAGCGCGCTGCGGGGGTGTCATGCTGCAGGGGTCAGGGTGAGGGGCGCTAGGGGGTGCTGCGCTGCAGGGCTCTCCCCAGCCAGCAGGGCCAGCCCCGATGCTCCTGGGCATCACTGGAGCGCGCTGCGGGGGTGTCATGCTGCAGGGGTCAGGGTGGGGGCGCTAGGGGGTAGGGGGTGCTGCGCTGCAGAGCTCTCCCCAGCCAGCAGGGCCAGCCCCGAGACCCAGCACAGCTCGCTGGGCAAGTCCCCAGACTGACCTGAGAGCCCCTCGCATTTTTGGCATGAACCCAGTGCTCGCAACTTAGCACATTGCATCATCTTGCTCTCGTAGTCGTTGTCCTCGTAGCAGTGAGAGCAGATGGGGCAGTAGTTACCTGGGGAGCAGAGGGTGGTAGCGCTGCACATGGGGCCAGCCCCCCCCAGAGGGAACAGGCCCCAAGCCCCATTCCACACCCCCGAGCCAGCATCCTGCCCTGGGCCTGGATGGGAGCCTGTGTCATCTGGAGGTGAACAGGCCCCGTACCCCATTCCCTGCCCCCCGAGCCACTCAGTCCCGCCCTGGGCCTGGATGGGAGCCTGTGTCACCTAGAGGGGAAAGGCCCCGTGGCCCATTCCCTGCCCCCCGAGCCAGACCGTCCCCGCCCCTGGGCCTGGATGGGAGCCTGTGTCACCTAGAGGGGAAAGGCCCCATGGCCCATTCCCTGCCCCCCGAGCCACTCAGTCCCCGCCCTGGGCCTGGATGGGAGCCTGTGTCACCTAGAGGGGAAAGGCCCCCTGGCCCATTCCCTGCCCCCCGAGCCACTCAGTCCCCCACCCTGGGCCTGGATGGGAGCCTGTGTCACCTAGAGGGGAAAGGCCCCACGCCCCATTCCCTGCCCCCCGAGCCAGACAGTCCCACCCTGGGCCTGGATGGGAGCCTGTGTCACCTAGAGGGAAAGGCCCCACGCCCCATTCCCTGCCCCCCGAGCCAGTCAGTCCCCTCTCTGGGTCTGGATGGGAGCCTGTTCACCTACAGGGGAAAGGCCCCGTGCCCCATTCCCCACCCCACACACCTTGGTCATAGAGCAGGGAGCAGGGGGGGCAGAGGCTGTAATCGTGGGACCACTCTGTGTCCCAGCACTTCCCTGGGGCAGCCCCACAGCTCTTGCAGCGGATGCAGGCAGAGCAGATCTAGGAGCCAACAGAGCATTAGTGTGGGGGGGAACCCCTCCCCCACCAATCCCAGGATAGACCCCACCCCCATCCTCCACCCCGGCATGGCCCTGCCCCTGTGCTCACCCAGCCCCACTTCTTGCGGATGGGCTTGCTGGGGTAGTTGGGGCCCAAGCAGGCTGGGTGGTAGCAGTTGCGGCAGCGCTCACACTCCAGCAGCGGCTGTGACAGGGCAGAAAGGAGAAGGCAGGTGAGAGAGAGACGGATTCTACCCCCTCCCATTCTCCCCCCACCCTCCGCCCTGGGATGGACAGCACTGAGATGCAGCTGCCTCTGGGCTGAGGAAGGGGGCTGGTCACCCAGGCCCCCTTGTCCAGCACTGAGACATGGCCCGGCTGGGAATTCCCAGCTGCCCCGCATTACCAGGTTTGGGCAGGAACCACAGCAGAGCCCCAGTCAGGCTGCCAATGTAGGTGATTTCAGGGAGCAGAATGGAATCACCCGAGGGGCGACTAACAACCTCACACCTGGCTTTTGGTAGCAAAGTGTGTAACTCAGAGGACTCAGGTGGTGGGAGCACAGCGCAGGGTATCAGAGCCAGCCCTGACCGCCAGGGAGAGCCCCTGCCCAGTCCTCTGCAGCACAGCGCCCCCTAGTCCCGGCCTGGGGCATCGGGGCCAGCCCTGACCGCCAGGGAGAGCCCCTGCCCAGTCCCCTGCAGCACAGCGCCCCCTAGTGCCCAGCCTGGGGCATCGGGCCAGCCCTGACCGCCAGGGAGAGCCCCTGCCCAGTCCCCTGCAGCACAGCGCCCCCTAGTGCCCAGCCTGGGGCATCGGGGCCAGCCCTGACCGCCAGGGAGAGCCCCTGCCCAGACCCCTGCAGCACAGCGCCCCCTAGTGCCCAGCCTGGGGCAATCGGGGCCAGCCCTGACCGCCAGGGAGAGCCCCTGCCCAGTCCCCTGCAGCACAGCGCCCCCTAGTGCCCGGCCTGGGGCATCGGGGCCAGCCCTGACCGCCAGGGAGAGCCCCTGCCCAGTCCCCTGCAGCACAGCGCCCCCTAGTGCCCGGCCTGGGGCAGCGGGGCCAGCCCTGACCCGCCAGGGAGAGCCCCTGCCCAGTCCCCTGCAGCACAGCGCCCCCTAGTGCCCAGCCTGGGGTACAGGCTAACGCTGCCTGGAGGGAAGGGCCTCAGCCTCTTCCAGGGCACCTACCTTGGAGACCTTGTTCTTGCGCCCGCACACATGGCAGAATTTGCAGCGGCGACAGCACCAGTTCTCCTCCTGCTCCCGCCGCGGCTGCTCGTCCTCCTCCAGGCAGAACACGTGGAAGGGGTCGCAGCAAACCTGGCAGAACACCAGCTGGGGAGGGGATGGGCCGATAAGATGGCTCCACTCAGACCAGGAGGGAACCCAAGAGTCCTGGCTCCCAGTCCCCCTGCCCGCAGAGCCTGCGCTCCCAGCCCCGCCCCCCAACTATTAGACTCCTCACCCCCAGAGAGGGGGGGAACCCAGCGCCCCCCGCCTGCTCTACCCACTAGACCCCCTGCCCCCAGAGCAGGGAGAGAACCCCGGCATCCGGGCCCCACGTGCTCACCTCGTGGAAGCCCTTGCTGGCGCAGAGCAGGCACATGAGCTGGGCAGTGACGGGCACGGAGGTCAGGATGCTGAGCCCCCCCATCAGCCACACATTCTCCAAGTCACAGTCCTCCTGCAAGAGAGTGCCCACCCCACAGCTGAGAGCCTCTCGCTCTGCCCAGACACCTGGCTGGGACCACGGAGACCGACACAGGCTGGGACAGCAGCCAGGGGCACGGAGCCATGCCACGCTCTGGATCCACCCATCCCACCGGATCCCGGACGGTCACACCGTGGGGCAAAGGCTGAAGATTTCACCCACACTCCCCAACGCCGATCCCATGGCTCAGCGGTACCCCCCAGCTCAGAGGGCAGTGGCACACGAGGGCCCTGGCAGCATGGGGACCAGCCTCCTCAGCCCATGGCTGCATCAGGGGTGGGGAACAGCTACTGGGCAGGGCGTGGCAGCCCTCTGGACACCTGAGAGGGGGTGGCACCCTGCCAGCTCCCAGAGGGGCCAGATCACCTCCACTCCCCAGACAGTCCCCTGCCAGCCCCTCCTCCAGCCCCGCCCGGCAGGGGAGACACCGGCAGCAAAAAGGGGTTTAATGCCTTTGCCCCATCACCGATGTGGGACTGAGCTGCCCTGTGTCCTCAGCACCTCAAGGGGAGGGGGCTGGAGGCTCGCTCTGAGTTGTGGAGCCAGTGCCGACCCCCCTCCCGCAACAGGGCCAAGCTGGGTGCAGATTCTGCCCAATGCTGGGGACCAGGGAGTGCTGCCCCCTCACCTTGAAGTCAACGCGCAGTCGGTGGACGCCGTCAGTGGACTTCTGCTTCCCGTTCCAGCCGTTGGGAAAGGAAGGGAATGAGCCAGAGGAGAGTGTGTCCTGGGGAGAGCAGAGAGTCAGTGCAGGGCAGGGGAGGAGGCAGGGGACCTGCACTCTCTAGGGGGCACCAGCACCCATCTGACTCCAGGGCAGGGGACTGGGTGGGCCACAGGGGTGAGGAAAGGGACATGGGGCCTCTCCACTCTGGGGGGCGCTGGCCCCGATCCAGCCACAAGACAGGAGAGTGGCTGGACCAGAGGGCGGGAAACAGGCCACGGGTCCTAGAACCAGCCAGTGAGAGCTGCACCAGCCATGTGGAGGCCTGGATGGAACAAGGTGGGGTTTTCCATCCTGGCAGACCCCTGCCTGCCCACCCACCCACAACTAGCTATGATTATGGCAGAACTGGGATCCCTGGGCCCCATGCAAGCTCCTCTCCCTCTGCTGTGGGCCTGGGTCCTTCCAGTGCTGGAGCGTAGGTGCATCAAACCCACACTGCCCACTCCGTGCCTGGGGCCACCTCACCTTCTCCAGTCTCCTCCTCGCCTTGAGCTGCACGACAGGCTGCAGTGGTGTTCTCCGCGGCCGGCTCTGCTCCTCCGCCTCCATAGGGAGCAGGTCTGGAGGGGGCGGAGGGGGAAGCAAAGAGATTGTTGGAGGGCCAGCCAGCCCCAGCTCTACCTGCTGGCACAGCCACCTCCCAGGTCCTGGTCCCTCTGCACCCCAGAACCAGGCACCCAATACACAGGTGGGGGAAACCAGCAACCTGGCACGGGGAGAGGGGAACCGGTCCCCATTCGGTGGAGGGGGGAGCCAGCTCAAGTGCACGGGCGACAGAGGTCCCAGCAGGGCAGCTTACCCGAGTCGCGGGAGGGCTTCCTGCGGGGCGTGGCAGAGCCGGGCTGGGGCTCGGCATCCGAGTCATCCGTGGACTCAAAGATGTCATAGGAGGGTCTCTGCTTGACACAGCGCCGGGCTGACTTGCGCTGCAGCAGGGCCTCCTGCTCTGCTGTCTCCGTCGCCCCCAGCATCAGCTCCCAGGGTGCCGGGAATTCCTCCTGTGAGTCCTCCGAGTCCCGTGCCACCACCGGCTTCACCACCGTGCGACCTGCAGGCGGCAGAGAGACACTGAGACATGGGGCCCACAGCACCGCCACCCCATGGAGCCACCAGCCCCACTGCCATGCGACCTGTGGGCGGCCGAGAGACACTGAAGCATGGGGGCAGTGGCACTGCTGGCCCTGTCTGTGTGACCTGCACGTGCCAGTTCCACCACAGGGTGGCCAAGAGACACAGCCCCCACCAGCCCCACAACCACACAAACCACAGGGGGCAACCAACACACACAGACACGGGCCCCAAGCACCATGGGAGCAGCTCAGAGACACAGACAAGCCCCAACGCCGGGCAACCTGCAGAGAGACTCTGATACTCAGCAATGCTGCAGCAGGCCCCCTGCCTGTCAGAGCCTAAGCAGCCCCTCCACGGCCTAGCTCCTCCCAGTAGGTCACAGATCCGTCTGCCCCCCTGAGCACCACATACACAGCAGCCTCCTGAATTGTCCCACTGTGGCTGCTCTCATCACCCACCTCCAGCCAACACGACCCCCCAGCTCATGCCTGCTTCCCACACTCAAGATCTCCCAGGCACCTGAGTGAATGCTCGGCATGCTGGGCTGGGGCCAGAGATCACACCCCACCCCCCTGGGCTCTGTACACACACCCCCTCACCCCAAACACTGACCCAGATACTGTAGGGATGCGCCCTGCCCCAGGAGCCTGTGATCTGCAGACAGAGCACAGAGGGGGCAGGGGCTCCACATGGGGAAGTGTGTGGAGGGGGCGGGGGGGGGGGGGGGCAGATAGAACACAGGAGTCCTGGCTCCCAGCCTAGTGCTGGAGCAGGTCTGGTTCTGTGAACAGCTTCCCCCCCACCCATCACCCTGCAGGGCTCCCCTCCCCCGTCCCATTGATATACACCCCAGGGCTCCCCCACCCACTTTCACACACACTCAGCACCCCTCCCCCCTTTACACACCCAGCACCAGACTCCACTCCACCCATTCTGTCTCTCCCCGCAAGCCATACATGGCTCACAACCACACACAGATCTCCCCCTTCCCCTCCCCCACGCACATGCAGCTCCCAATTCCACTTCCCCTCCCCAAGGGGCTGGGACCCACACACACAGGCCTTGAGCCTTCCCCCACTGGCAGCAGCACAGAGCAGCCTGGCTGCCCCCCAGCTCCGGCCCCCTCCCCAGCTCCCCCCCAGGTACCTGCTGCAGCCTCCTCCAGCCCCCCAGATCTCCCTGCCCCACCATGCTGGAGAGAAACCTCCCCATCCTGCTTGCTGCTGCCCCATAGAGCTGGGCTCTGCCCCCTGCCCAGGGGCCGGCTCTGGGTGAGCTGGGGGGCGGGAAGGGAGGACAAAGGACAGGGCGGTGGGGCTGGGCTGGTTTCCCTCCTCAGCCACAGGACAGGTGGGGAGAGCTGGGCTACCCACAGCAGGATGGGTCGGGTGCAGAGCCCACAGACCCTGCCCAGGTGCCACTCTGCCTGCTTAGATTGTAGGGGCCTCCTGCATCTAAGGGGGGGTGTCCCAGCAGCACTGAGAAGAACACCCTGCTCTCCTCCAGCGCCCCCATTCACAGATCTCAAAGCACCCCACACAGTGGGGAAACTGAGGCACGGGCCAACAACAACTTACCCGCTCACCCACCAAGCCAGTGGCAGAGCTGGGAACAGAGCAGAGGTCCCCTCGGTCCCAGCCCAGGGCTGTATCGGCTAGGCCACGCTGCCTCCCCAAGCTCAGCAATCCCTGGCCTCAGAGCAAACACCCAGGGGTGCGTTTCACTCAGGGAAGTTTCCCGGCCATTTCTGAGCTCAGCAGCCATGCCCTGGTGAAGACATGCAGCGCCACTGGGCCCAGCAGTGCCACAGGGCCGGGGTGCACAGGGCTTTCACCACAAGGATTGTGTGGCGCACATGGCCAGGTAAACCCCAACACTTACTGGCCACTCCTGCGCCATCCTTGCCAGCAAGTTCTCTCCGAACCTTAAGGAAGGTGCATCAACTTCAGCACTATGTTAACTCTGAACCTTAATCAACATGTGTCAACCTTGCTGGTGTGTTCACTCTGAACCCTAACAAGTCCATTACACAGACTGGCAACCTCGGGTTGCGTTATCCCTGAATCCTGACTACCCCACAATTGTCATTGTGTTAACTCTGAACTCTAATGAGATGCCACTTACAACCTCTGAGCATTTCCCAGACGGGGTCGGGGGAATGGAGCTAGCCAGGGAGGTTAGACGTATGCAGAACAAGGGGGCGTCCCTCCTGAGGGGGACTGGGGCTTCTCTGCAAAACACATGAAGATGACACTGGCGATCTAGCAAGGATGCAGCAAGTGAGAGCCGTAGCTCCATTCCAACCCCTCCGCCCCCACCTCCACCGAATCCAGGAGTTGTGCAAGGACAGCTTCTACATTCAGAGTGGCCCACAGCTGGGGGAGGGCATGCAGGCTGCTCCCCAATGCCCCCGGCTCCAGCAGTCAGAAGGAACACTCCAGAGATTTTCAAGAGGCCTGCTATGGGCCAGGGGAGGGACACTGTGGCGAAGGGAAGGGAGGGGGGAAAAAAAAAAAATCACTCAGTAGGGGGAGCTCTCCCCTAAGCCACTGCTGGCTCCAGTGCCCTAGGGCCGCACTAGGGGGTTCCACGCTGCAGAGGCAGGGCTGGCCCAATGCCCCAGGGCGATGCTAGGGGGCACTGGGCTTCAGAGGGCAGGCTCAGATGCTCCAGGGCAGAACTATGGGGGTGCTGGGCTGCAGGGTGGGGCAGGGTGAAGGTCCCTGGAATATGCAGCTCAGAGCCTCAGGGGACTGGGTGAGCTCCAGGCTCTGCCACGGCGATTTTGCTGTAGTTGAATGGGGTATGGGCCCCAGATGAGAGCAGGCGGGAAGAGAAAAGGACCCCCCCACGCACACACACCCACTGCCTGCAGCACTCAATGCACAAACCCAGGGTAGGGAGGGTCTCCAGCACACAGGCAAGCCCCATGACCTCATAGACTTTAAGGTCAGAATGGACCATTATGATCATCTAGTTTGACCTCTTGCACAATGCAGGCCACAGAATCTCACCCACCCACCCACCCAGACACTGGCAGAGCCAGGAACAGAACCCAGGAGTCCTAGCTGACAGCCCAACCCCCGCCAGCCTGCGGCGGCACTGGCATTACCTTTCTTGGAGAGCCGCTCCATCTTGCGCGCCTCAATCTTATCGCACTTGCGGTACCTGCCAGGGCAGAGAGAGCCAGTCAGAGCGAGAGGGCCATGGGTGCGGGAGGGCAGGAGGGGGCAGCAACACGCAGGGTGTGTGTGTTTCGTCCATCCCCTGTGACGTGAAGGGAGCTAGCAGAGGAGCGAGGGCACTCACACAGTGCTTTAGGGGGAGCTCGGGGGGGTTCGTCCATCCCCTGTGATGTGAAGGGAGCTGGCAGAGGAGCGAGGGCACTCACACAGTGCTTTAGGGGGAGCTCGGGGGGGTTCGTCCATCCCCTGTGACGTGAAGGGAGCTGACAGAGGAGCGAGGGCACTCACACAGTGCTTTAGGGGGAGCTGGGGGGGGGTTCGTCCATCACCTGTGACGTGAAGGGAGCTAGCAGAGGAGCGAGGGCACTCACACGGTGCTTTAGGGGGAGCTCGGGGGGGGAGGTTCGTCCATCCCCTGTGACGTGAAGGGCGCTAGCAGAGGAGCGAGGGCACTCACACAGTGCTTTAGGGGGAGCTGGGGGGGGGTTCGTCCATCACCTGTGACGTGAAGGGAGCTAGCAGAGGAGCGAGGGCACTCACACAGTGCTTTAGGGGGAGCTCGGGGCGGGGGGTTCGTCCATCCCCTGTGAGGTGAAGGGAGCTAGCAGAGGAGCGAGGGCACTCACACAGTGCTTTAGGGGGAGCTGGGGGGGGGGGTTCGTCCATCCCCTGTGACGTGAAGGGAGCTAGCAGAGGAGCGAGGGCACTCACACAGTGCTTTAGGGGGAGCTGGGGGGGGGGGGTTCGTCCATCCCCTGTGACGTGAAGGGCGCTAGCAGAGGAGCGAGGGCACTCACACAGTGCTTTAGGGGAGCTCGGGGGGGGGGTTCGTCCATCACCTGTGAGGTGAAGGGAGCTAGCAGAGGAGCGAGGGCACTCACACAGTGCTTTAGGGGGAGCTCGGGGGGGGGGGGGTTCCCATCCCCTGTGACGTGAAGGGAGCTAGCAGAGGAGCGAGGGCACTCACACAGTGCTTTGGGGGAGCTGGGGGGGGTTCGTCCATCACCTGTGACGTGAAGGGAGCTAGCAGAGGAGCGAGGGCACTCACACAGTGCTTTAGGGGGAGCTGGGGGGGGGGGTTCGTCCATCCCCTGTGACGTGAAGGGGGCAAGCAGAGGAGAGAGGGCACTCACAGTGCTTTAGGGGGAGCTCGGGGGGGGGTTCGTCCATCCCCTGTGACGTGAAGGGAGCTGACAGAGGAGCGAGGGCACTCACACAGTGCTTTAGGGGGAGCTCGGGGGGGGGTTCGTCCATCCCCTGTGACGTGAAGGGAGCTAGCAGAGGAGCGAGGGCACTCACACGGTGCTTTAGGGGGAGCTCGGGGGGGGGGTTCGTCCATCCCCTGTGACGTGAAGGGAGCTAGCAGAGGAGCGAGGGCACTCACACGGTGCTTTAGGGGGAGCTCGGGGGGGGGTTCGTCCATCCCCTGTGACGTGAAGGGAGCTGGCAGAGGAGCGAGGGCACTCACACAGTGCTTTGGGGGAGCTGGGGGGGGTTCGTCCATCCCCTGTGACGTGAAGGGAGCTAGCAGAGGAGCGAGGGCACTCACACAGTGCTTTAGGGGAGCTGGGGGGGGTTCGTCCATCCCCTGTGACGTGAAGGGAGCTAGCAGAGGAGCGAGGGCACTCACACAGTGCTTTAGGGGGAGCTCGGGGGGGGGGGTTCGTCCATCCCCTGTGACGTGAAGGGAGCTAGCAGAGGAGCGAGGGCACTCACACAGTGCTTTAGGGGGAGCTCGGGGGGGGGGTTCGTCCATCACCTGTGAGGTGAAGGGAGCTAGCAGAGGAGCGAGGGCACTCACACAGTGCTTTAGGGGGAGCTCGGGGGGGGGGTTCGTCCATCCCCTGTGACGTGAAGGGAGCTAGCAGAGGAGCGAGGGCACTCACACAGTGCTTTAGGGGGAGCTGGGGGGGGTTCGTCCATCACCTGTGACGTGAAGGGAGCTAGCAGAGGAGCGAGGGCACTCACACAGTGCTTTAGGGGGAGCTGGGGGGGGGGTTCGTCCATCCCCTGTGACGTGAAGGGAGCTAGCAGAGGAGCGAGGGCACTCACACAGTGCTTTCGGGGGAGCTGGGGGGGGTTCGTCCATCCCCTGTGACGTGAAGGGAGCTAGCAGAGGAGCGAGGGCACTCACACAGTGCTTTAGGGGGAGCTGGGGGGGGTTCGTCCATCCCCTGTGACGTGAAGGGAGCTAGCAGAGGAGCGAGGGCACTCACACAGTGCTTTAGGGGGAGCTGGGGGGGGGGGTTCGTCCATCCCCTGTGACGTGAAGGGGGCAAGCAGAGGAGAGAGGGCACTCACAGTGCTTTAGGGGGAGCTCGGGGGGGGGGTTCGTCCATCACCTGTGACGTGAAGGGAGCTAGCAGAGGAGCGAGGGCACTCACACAGTGCTTTAGGGGGAGCTCGGGGGGGGGGTTCATCCATCACCTGTGACGTGAAGGGAGCTGGCAGAGGAGCGAGGGCACTCACACAGTGCTTTAGGGGGAGCTGGGGGGAGGGGGGTTCGTCCATCCCCTGTGACGTGAAGGGAGCTAGCAGAGGAGCGAGGGCACTCACACAGTGCTTTAGGGGGAGCTGGGGGGGGTTCGTCCATCCCCTGTGACGTGAAGGGAGCTAGCAGAGGAGCGAGGGCACTCACACAGTGCTTTAGGGGGAGCTCGGGGGGGGGTTCGTCCATCACCTGTGACGTGAAGGGAGCTAGCAGAGGAGCGAGGGCACTCACACAGTGCTTTAGGGGGAGCTCGGGGGGGGGGGTTCGTCCATCCCCTGTGACGTGAAGGGAGCTGGCAGAGGAGCGAGGGCACTCACACAGTGCTTTAGGGGGAGCTGGGGGGGGGTTCGTCCATCACCTGTGACGTGAAGGGAGCTGACAGAGGAGCGAGGGCACTCACACAGTGCTTTAGGGGGAGCTGGGGGGGGGTTCGTCCATCACCTGTGACGTGAAGGGAGCTGGCAGAGGAGCGAGGGCACTCACACAGTGCTTTAGGGGGAGCTCGGGGGGGGGGGGGGTTCGTCCATCCCCTGTGACGTGAAGGGAGCTAGCAGAGGAGCGAGGGCACTCACACAGTGCTTTAGGGGGAGCTCGGGGGGGGGTTCGTCCATCACCTGTGACGTGAAGGGAGCTAGCAGAGGAGCGAGGGCACTCACACAGTGCTTTAGGGGGAGCTCGGGGGGGGGTTCGTCCATCACCTGTGACGTGAAGGGAGCTAGCAGAGGAGCGAGGGCACTCACACAGTGCTTTAGGGGGAGCTGGGGGGGGTTCGTCCATCACCTGTGAGGTGAAGGGAGCTAGCAGAGGAGCGAGGGCACTCACACAGTGCTTTAGGGGGAGCTCGGGGGGGGGTTCGTCCATCCCCTGTGACGTGAAGGGAGCTAGCAGAGGAGCGAGGGCACTCACACAGTGCTTTAGGGGGAGCTGGGGGGGGTTCGTCCATCCCCTGTGACGTGAAGGGAGCTAGCAGAGGAGCGAGGGCACTCACACAGTGCTTTAGGGGGAGCTGGGGGGAGGGGGGTATACAGGAAGCTCCAGCAGGTGACATGATTTGCCTTAAGCCACATGAGGGCACAGTTTGGGGGGAGGGAAAGAGGCAGGAGTCCTGGCCCCCAGCTCCCCGCTCTAACCATCACGCCCCACTCCCTGGCCAAAGCCAGGCTGGCAGCTGGGTGCCCTGCCCCCACCCGGGGACACTCACACACAGCACTGTTTCTTGGTGTTGGGTCCCCCGAACTTGGGCTTGTCCAGACAGTTGACGCAGGTCCCGCAGTCCTGCAGTTTCAGGCAGCCCTTGCACTTGCCGCAGCGGGTCATGCGATTCTTCTTGCCTGAGTGATGGTGGTGGGGGGTGGGGCGGCGCACGGGGGGTGGGGCTTTCACTGTCACTGGCTCCACCTTCCCTCGTCGTGCTCGCCCGCCCTCACTCTCTGAGGCCGAGGAGGTCTCTGTGGGGGAGACGGCAGGGGGGGTTACCATGGGGCGCCCCGGCCCCACCCTGTGGGGCATAGAGCTGCCTGCAGGACAGCACCCTGTAGCCCAGCGCCCCCCTGCAAGCCCTCCCACCCTGCCCCTGCAGCAGCCCCCCCCTTGCCAAGCCATCCCATAGCACAGCAGCCCCCCCCCCCAAAAGGCCTCCCACTCCGCCCATGCAGCATGACACACCCTGCCAAGCCACCCCATAGTGCAGCCCCTTCCTGGAGACCTGCCACTGCACCTCCGCAGCATGACACACCCTGCCAAGCCATCCCATAGTGCAGCCCCCACCCGCCCCTCACTGACACTCCCTCCCACAACGCAGCCCAGCACTCCCTGGCGCCACCTCAAGGCCAGCACTGATGGTCGTGCCCCAGCTCTGCCCCAGAGGAGTGGGCACTGCCTCCATATACTCACCCTCGGCGACCGGTGAGGCAGCGATCTCCTCCCGCTCACGCAGGGGCAGGGCGCTCAGGCGGGGCACGTCCTCGGGCACCATGGCACGTGACTGGCCCAGCGCCACAGCCGCATGCCGGCACACATGCTTGATCCGGGGGCCCTGCACTGGAGACTCCTGGCCCTGCGGGGACATCATGACAGAGTAGGTGCCAGGGGAAGAGATGCCCTCCTGCAGGGAGCACCACAGGGCCAAGAGGCTGCCCTGCTCCCCAACCACTGGGAGGGAGTGTACAGAGCAGGGCTGGAGAAAATATATCCTCCCCCCATCGCTGTGCCCACCCCACCCCTCCCCAGCAGCAGTGATCCAGGTCTCAGCCCAGCATACCAGTTTCCTTGTCTCGTTCCTGTCCGTGCTAGCCAGCTCCGGCTCAGCCTCCCCTGGCACAGCCTCTGCACTCTCCTCCGATTTGACGTTGGGTGATGGCTGCAGGCAGGAGACAGACGGATGCGGCTGTGACAGCACAGCCAGAGCTACAGGGACCCAGCCCCCCACCCCTTTCCCTGGCTCTGGGGCGTGGGTGAGCTTGGTTAAGGCATCGGGTACCCAGCACTGCTGGGTTCTCTCCCCTACACTGGGAAAGGAATGGGATCTAGTGGGTTAAAGCAAGGGGCTGGGAGCCAGGATTCCTAGAGCCGTGGATAGAACCCAGGAGTCCTAGCTCCCAGCTTCACCCCCGTCACCCATGCTCTAATAGAGGCCACTCTCCTTCCAGAGCTGCAGACAGAACCCAGGAGTCCTGACTCCCAGACCCGCCCCCCCTACTTATTCCCCCTCCCAAAGTTAGGGACAGAACCCAGCCTCCCACACCCTTCTCTAACTACTCGTATCCACTCCCCCTCAGAGAGCTGGGGAGAAAGACAATTACTAACCTTCCCGTAATGGTGGTTCTTCGAGTGCTTGCTCACGCCCATTCCAGCATGGGTGTGCGCGCATCGTGGCTGAAAGACTTTTTCCCCCCCTAGTGATATCCATCATCTGGGCTCTGGTGCCCCGTGGAGTAGCATCTCCATGACACGGTAGATAGGCACCTGCTGCCTTCTCAGTTCCTTCTCGCCAGCAACTTCGACAGAGGGGCAGGTGGGCGGGATGGGGGATGGACGTGAGCAACACATCTTGAAGAACGAGTTACAGAAGGGTTAGTAACCATCTCTTCTTCTTGGAGTGCTTGCTCATGGCCATCCCAACACAGGGGACTCCCCCGCATTCCAGAGAGACGGAGTGAAGGAGCACTGCCCCGAAGGCTGCATCGTTCCTCGCCTGCGGGGTAAGGGCAAAGTGCCCACGAACTTGTGGACAGAGGACCAAGTCGCCACCTTGCAGATATCTACAGCCAGAGCATGAGATACGAATGCCGCTGGTGAGGCGTGTGACCGTGTGGAGTGTGCTGTTAAGTGTGGGGGAGCCACCTTCGCCAGGCCATAGCACGTGCAGATGCAGGACATTATCCAGCAGATCCTCCATGCCAAGACCACGCTGCCTTTCGTCCTTTCTGCAACAGCAATGAATAACTGGGTGGACTTTCAAAAAGGTCTGGTCCTTTCCATGTAAAAGGCCTGAGCACGTCTGAACAGGGCCGGCTCCAGGCACCAACGCAGGAAGCACGTGCCTGTGGCAGCACATGCTAAGGGGCGGCATTCCATCCATTCTTGGGGCAGCACAGTCCGAATGGCTTTATTTTATTTATTTTTTTTGCTTGGGCCTGCAAAAACGGTAGAGCCGGCCCTGTGTCTAACGTCCAGAGAGTGCAGCCTCTGTTCATGCTTATTAGCATGAGGTTTAAGACAGAACACCGGAAGATGTCCTGACTATTGTGGAAATGGGAGACCACTTTCAGAAGGAAGGCTGGGTGAGGACACACACAGACTTTGACCCTGAAGACGACCATGTAGGGCAGCTCAGAGGTGAAAGGCCGGATCTGACACCCTTCTGGCCAAAGTGATGGCCACCAGAAAGATGGTCAACCAGAATAAATCAATCAAGGGACATGCTGATAGTGGCTCAAACAGTGACCCCGTTGAGATCCCAGGGAAGCAGAGGCTGCGAATACAGGTGCTCACAGCTCTTTAAGAGCCGAGGGCTAATGGAGTTGGAGAAAACTGATCTGCCGTTCACCAGAGGGGGAATGCCAGCATTGCCACCCAGGGGACTCTGATGGAAGAGACCGCCAGGCCTTCCCCCTTCAGATGGAGCAGGTATCCAGGCTAAAGGGGAGTGTGGCCTCCAGAAGGGGGACCCTGTTCTGAAGTGACCAGAGTGAGAACCTTTTCCATTATGTTAGATAAGCCGTTCTGGCCGACTGCCCATAAGGACCACTTGGACCAGTCCCAAACAGCCCAGCTCCATTTCGCTCAGCCACGAAGAAAGTGCAGAGACTGCATGAGGCCTTGGCCCTGGGAGATCAGATCCGGCCACATTGGGAGACCGACTGGGGAACCTATCAAGAGGTCCAGCAAGGTTGTGAATCAATGCTGGCATGGGCATGCCAGTACTAGGAGAATCACATGGGCTTTGTCCCTTTTGACCCTGAGGAGCGCTTTGTGGATGACGGTGTGGGAGGAAAGGCATATAAGGAACCTATAGCAGATGGAACGTGTCAGAGAGAGACCAGGCTGTGGCCCAGGTATGAGCAGAACTGGGTTATTTCCTATTGCTTCTGGTTGTAGACAGATCGACCTGGGGAAAAGTGGCAGGCTATCTTCCTGCCACTTCTGGATAATAGCCTCCAGGACATCCAGCCAGAGATCACTGGTGAAAGACCTGCTCAGGTGGTCTGCGAGCCTGAAAGCTAAGCAGCCTACAGGTGAACAGAGTGGGCTAAGCTGTAGTCCCAGAGTTTCAACACCTTAGGCACAGGGGAGAGGACAGGATTCCCCTTTGCTTGTTTACGTAGAACATTGCTGCGGTGTCTGTGAGGACTGACGCACATCTGCCCTTGTGGCAGAATGCTTGGCAGGCAAGGTGCACTGCCCTTCACTCCCTGATAATGATATGCAGCAAACCTCCTCCTTTGTCCAGAGACCCTGTGTCCTGAGAGGCCCCAGGTGGGCTCCCATCCCATATCTGGGGCATCTGTGACCAGCTCTACTGCTGGTGCGGGCCTTGCTAAGGAAACGCCAGCACACAGAGTGTCTTGATCCAGCCACCACCGAAGGGCGTCGAGCATCGTCTTGGGGAAGAGCGACCACTCTGTCTAGTGGGTGACACCCGGTAATGTACACTGACGACAACAACACCTGCAGAGGGTGGAGTCTGAGACATGCACACTGCACCACAGTGAGTGCAGGAGGCCATGTGCCCCAGGAGCTTTAGGCAGCTCCTGGCTGTAGTAGTGGAGTATGCTATCTGGCCTGGTATGAGGGCTGAGATGGCCCTGAAAGCAGCTCTCCGGTAGGGAGACCCTTGCTTCAGTCATGTCAAGGATTGCTCCTATGAGTTCTACCCTCTGGAAGGGCATCAAGGTGGACTTCTGCTTATATTATTAATCAGGAGTCCCAGGCTCTTCAAAGTGGACAGAACAATTTCCCCAGGTTGTTCCACTAGCGCCTTGGACCGACCTCTCACCAACCCTTGTCCAGGTTGGAACAGACTGGCACGCCTCTCCTCCTGAAGACGCTGCTCCCACTACCATGCATTCTGTGAACACTCCTGGGACAGCTGAGAGGCCGGGGGGCAGAACTATGAACTGACAGTGGTTCCGGTTTATCACACACTGAAAGTATCTCTGTGGCCCCAGAAGAGAGCTATAGGTCAAGGGCGGCATACCAGCGCCCTGGATCCAGGGAAACCATGCGGAACTTCAACTTCTTTAAGAACTTGTTAAAGTTTCTGAGGTCTAGGATAGATCTGAGATCCCTACTGGAGTTTGGGATCAGGGGACCTCCACCACTGCCCCCACCCTTAGGAGCAACTGCACCTCCTGGGCCAGGAGATTTTAGTGAGAAGGGTCCCTGAAGAGGGATGGGGGAAGAAAAACTAAAAGGCGTATCCCACTTTTGCCATGCAGAGCACCCACCAGTTGGATGTGATGTTGGCCCACACCTGGTAAAAGTGGGACAATGGTCCACAAACATAAGGTCAAGATCCAGGTACTGGGCTGGTGCCGTCCTCAGGTGCCCCCTCAAAAGCTTTGTCTGTTGCCTGATGGTTGTTTCGTGTGCACAGACATTGAGGCTGGTCTCTTCCTGAAACCCCTATTGCTCTGTCGCCTGAAGTCCTGCCGCTAGAGGGACTGGTAAAAACGGCCCATGGGCTGCGGCTTATAAGGTTTCCAGGATGGGACAGTCCAATGATTTCCAGGTCACCCTTGAATCTTTCAGGCTGTGCAGCTGGGCATCAGGACTGCCCTTTGAATGGGAGGTCCTGAACAGTCTGCTGGACTTCATGGGGGAGGCCCAACGAGCAAAGCCAGGAACTTCTCATTACAACTTCAGTAGCCATCACCCAGGCCACTGCATTCGTGTCTAGGGCTGGCTACATGGATGTCTTGGCTATGGCCCTGCCCTCTTCAGTCATGCCTTCAAATCCTGCCCTAGGCTATGTCTACATTGGCAACTGAACAACAAAACTTTTGTCTTTCAGAGGTGTTAAAAAAACCCGAAAGACAAAAGTTCAGTGCCAGTGAGAACAGCATGTGAACTGCCAGTGTGGCTTGAGGACCCCCGATTGCTGCCCCAGGAACCAATCCTCTTTCCGACAGGGATGGAGGGGGTGCCCTTTTCTCTGACAGTGCCGAAAAGGAGCATCCTCCATGGGAGCCCTGGACCACATGCAGCCAAAGGGCCCAGCATCTGCCATTGACTAGTACCCTATGATAGTGGGACAAGTCCCTGGGCCACATCCGTGGGGGCTATGATCTGCCCAAGATCCGGTCCCTCGCAAGGCACATGACTTTGCCTGAGATTTACAGCTCAAGGACCGGCTTCTAGGTGACCAAGATGGCGCCAAATGACTTTGCCTTGATAGGAAGCGGTGCTGCAACTGCTGGCCAGATGCCAGGCATGAGACCGGCATCTAGGCAAGGCGTTGCTGCTGCAAGCATGGCCTGGGTGCTGAGTCTCCCAACGACGAGCAAAATGAAGGGTGGTGCACCACCATCTTCACGCGCTTGTCCAGGACTGGGGATTGCCCTCTTAAGGCTGGGCCCTGCGGTGCCTGTCTTGTCCCTTGTTGGCCCCCAGTTTGGAGATAGCGCTACCTGGAGAGGTAAGAGATTTTGCGCTGCCCCATACACCTCTGTTGCTGCCAGTTTTGTGTCCTCTTCTTGGATCACCCCACATGGGGAGCTCCTCGGTACCGGACTTGACAGGTCCCCCACCCCACCAGGTGGTTACAGTGGTTCACCACAGCTCATTCATCCCCCAGTGCCCCTAATCAGACTTCTTTTTGGTCCCAGTGATGGGAACAGTGCTGTGTCATCGGTGCAGATTTCCTGAGTGCCAGAGAAGCATGCCGGGGAGCCAACCGGCAGCAGCGCGCACCTGGAAAGGGAGTGCTCAATGCTGGGTCCAGTCACCGCTCTCAAGCAGGACAGAGTGCCGCCTCCATAAGTAGGAACTTCAATAGATTCTCTCTCGTTTTGGGTTCTTGGTTTGAAGTTCCTACAGATCTGGCACTTACCCTGGATAAGACCCTCTCCCGGGCACTTCAAGCAGTGCGTGTGAGGGTCACTAACTGGCCTGTGCCTGGCATTCTGCGCACTGTTTGAACTCTGCCCTAGGGCCAGACTGGGTGCTCACTAGAAAAACTAACTAGTGCTATGCTTACGCTAACAAACTATTTACACGTATCTAGAATCTATTTACAGAAAGACCTCCATGAGCGGATCTATTGCTGGGCAAGAGAGATCGTTCTAGACAGAAAGAAACAACTGAGGAGACAGCAGGTGTCTACCAACTGCACCATGGAGGCACCACTCCAGGGGGCACCACCAGAGTCTACCCAACAGATACTACTAGTGATTAGGGGGCAAAAAGCCGTACAGTGACAGTGCATGTGACACGCGCACACCCATACTGGAACGGACATGAGCAAGCATTTGAAGAAGAAATCAGAAGTCCTGGCTCCCAGCACCGCCTGCATTAACCACTTGACCCCACTCCCCTCCCAGAGCTGAGAAGAGAACCCAGGAGTCCTGGCTCCCAACCCCACCTCCTGGCCTCACAGGAAGTACTGTTATTAAGGCAGACTGACAGGTTAGCATATGCAGCCCCCACCCACCCATCCCCCAGTCATCCAGTGCCGCCCCCGAACAGGGGCTCTGTCTCACCGGGGCCAATCTGAGCAGCTGCTGCTGGTCGATTTTGAAGAGCTGCACCTTGGCGCGAGTCAGCAGACTGTAGACTTTGTCCATGCCCGACAGCTGGGCTGGCTGTGCAGCCGGTGCTGCTTCCTCCTGGGCAGGCGCCACAGCTCCCTGCTCCTCGGCCTCGCAACCTGAGCCCTCCTCCTCCTCGGACTCATGGCTGGCCAGTGAGGCCACTCGGCGGATGGCCACTTTACGCACCACGCCTGGCACGTCCACGTCCTCCATCTTGATCAGCTCCGTGTCCAGGGGGACAGGCAGGTGCTGGGGGGGCTCTCCAAAGAGGGGCAGGGTCAGGTGGTTGGTTCGACCCAGCAGCCGCTTGCCACTGCGGGTCATCACGGGCTCATAGTGGGGGGAAGGGGGCTCTGGCCGGGGCACAGGGGACAGTGGGGGGTCCTTCCCGGCCTCGCTGAGGCACACGGGCTCTGGCTCCTCAGGCGACACTGTTAGCGACTCATAAATCTTCAGGTGAGCCTCGCTGGGGGTGAACTGAGGGGCCCGGAGCAGCGGGGGCCGCCTGCCCAGCGGGGAGGGGGCAAGGAGGGGGCCCGCCGGGAAGAGGTGGGGCTCCTCGGGGGGCAGCTGGAAGAGGGACTTGCCTGCCTCGGGGGGCAGAGGTGGCGAGGTGCTGAGGGAGGTCCAGCGGAAGGTGGGCTCCCGCAGGATAGAGCGCCGCTTGCCGGGGAGGCTGGGGAGAGGGGAGGCTGGGGGTGAGAGGCCCGGGGAAGGAGGGGGTGATGAGACGGGGGAGGGATACTCATCAGGTGAGCGGGGGGGCTGGCCAGGTGCCACCTCCTGGCCAGGGGCTTGCTCTGGGGCTGGGGGCTCCCCACAGGGCAGCCCCTCCATTTCAGCGGCCTTGGCCCGGGGGGCTCGTCGGGGGGGCTCGTCCATGAAGCGCCGGGGAGGACGGATGAGGCGGCAGGAGCGGGCGCTCACCACAGGCATGATGAACTGGCGGATGTTCTTCAGGAAGGTGGCTTTGTGCCCAGGGGCTTCCTCGCCCACCGTGCCAGCACCCTCCCGCTGGGCAGCCGCCACCCGCTCAGCCCGCTGACTGGGGGTGAGGGGTGGCCGGCCCCGCCCCCGCTTAAGACACTGTGCCCGCGTGGACTGGGCGATGGAGGCCGGGGCAGCTGACTCCTCCTCTGCCTGGGCCGGACACGGGGGCGACAGCGGCCTCTCCTCCACAGCGCCCTCGCGCCGGGACAGCCCCTGCGCCCGTCTCCGTCGCTTCCACCGGGCTTGGGTCAGAGAGGCTGGCTCAGCTGGTGCCTCATGCGGCAGCTGCTCTGGAGGAGGGGCAGAGGGAGTGGGGGAGTCCCCCGGCAAAACATCGCCCCTCCTTGGTGGGCTGCTCTTTCTCCTCTTGCTGCCCTGCTTCCTGCCCACGGAGGGCTTTAGCCTGGCACGGGCCACCACCACCCGCCCGGACTTCAGCCGTTTTGCTTTGGAGACAAACTTGAGCAGCAGGGGCAATTTCTTCCGCCCACACCCAGGGCCCTTCCTCCGGGAGCTCAGTCTGGCACCTGAGGCTGGCTGCTGGCTCTTCCTGGGGGGCGCTGGGGCAGCGCTGGGAGCCTTGGCATCCCGCTGAGGGGCTCCCGGCTTCTTCTTGAAGGAGCCGCGAGGGCGGCCCCGTGGCCGGTGGGGCACCATGGGGTCATGGCTCTTCCCCCTTGGGGGGCTGCTGGGGGATGGGGAAGGGGGCATGAGCTCAGAGGGCCCTGGGTCCTGCTTGGGAGGCGTCCTGGTGGCTTGAGTGGGGCTGGCGCCTGGAGGGGGCTTGGCCGGCGGGGGCCTAGATCTCTGGAGCAGCTCAGCCAGGGCCCTGACCATGCGCTCCCGCTGGGCCTCGCCCTTCCTCGGCCTGGCCGGTGCCTTGGAGGGGACCGCAAGCAAGGACACGTCCCTCTTCCTGCTGCTGGCTTGGGGCAACACACCTGCAACGAGAAATGAGAGGGAGGTGAACCGGGGGGTTGGACTTGAGACTCCACCCATGCACCACCGCACACCGGTCAGCCAGCTAGCAACTCCATCCCAGGCCTCCAATTCCGGGGGGGGCCCAGACACACAGAGACAGTCCCTGCCCACTGAGATCAGGGCTCCCCTGTGCTGGGCGCTGCACAGACACAGCGAGAGACAGGCCCTGCTTAAAGAGCTGAGTCTGAACAGCCAGAGGTGGATTATCCCCATTTCACAGATGGAGAAACTGAAGCCCAGGGAGAAGCAGTGAGCTGCTCAGGGTGACACCAGGAGCCAGCAGCAGAGCCCCAGCATGTCCAGCATCTCTCCTCCCAGCCACCCCCCCACCACACATCTCTCCCTCCCCTTCCATGTTGGAAACATGCTGCAAACACAGAGCCAGAAAGCTGGTACTGGCAGAGGGGCTGTGGGCACTGGACAAAGTGACTCCCACGTTCACTGGCTGGAGCCTGCACTGCGTCCCCAGGAGGGGCCCTCGCCCTGACTAAGCGCCCTGGGCACCGCCGGAAGCTGATGTGGCCAAGCAGTTTCAGGCAGAAGAGAAGCACGTTCACAGTGGGGAGCAGTCTCAGTTTATCCACAGCCACACCCACGTTAACTCTGCTAGGAGAAGCTGGCACCTAGACCCCAGTGGGGCCGCATTTACACGGGGGGGACTACAACAATTCCCTGTCCCCTGCAGGCATGAGCTATGGCTGGTGCAACTGGGCCCACCCTATGGCAGTAGGTAGGGGGAGATATTTTCCCTCCCCCCAAGAGACACTGTTATAATGCACAAGATCGGAGTTCACGCAAGGCCTCGTGCTGTGAGGCTGACCCCTGCGGAATGGAGGTAGCATCCAGGCAGCAGTCCCGCTGCAGGCAGAGACAGCCAGGCCCCTGGGCCGCGGTGCCAGGTCGAGGGGGCTGGGGAACCCCAAGGGCCCCGTGAAGAAGCACAGCACAGGAGATGTGACCGGAGGCTGGGGACATGGGACGCCAGTGCTGACACCTCCCCAGTGCTGGAGTCAGGCCGTATGGGGTCAGGCCGGCCAGTGCCCTCACCTCTCTGGGAGCGCAGGGCGGCACGCAAGGAACTCTGGGAGACAGGTTCATCAGGAGGGAAGCCCTGGAATTCTTCCTGCAAAGTGGGGGGGGACACAGAGAGGGGCTGTGGTTAGATGGAGGGTACCAAGCTCCAGCCCCTCCTTGCTACACAGACCTATTCCAAGCAGAACCGAGCTGGGCCCAGGCATAGGCTCAGGTCCCACCCTCCCATTTCCCCCCAGGATATCCCCACCCATATCCCCTAGACCCCATCCAACACACCTATTCGGAGGAACTAGCGGTGGCCATGCCCACACTCCTTAGGCCCCACCGACCCAGCAGCTGTCCCACCCACACCACCTCCCCAGGCCCCACTACTGACATGCCACACAGTTGGAAGCAAGCGCCCAGATGGGGAGGCTGGCACAGCCCCACCATGGGACAGTGAAGGATCAGGAAGAGCCACTGGGGCACTGTCAGGCCAGCATGGGGGGACAAGATGAGCCCGGTCAGCTCCATGCTACAGCTATAGGGTGGGGGGCTCCCCGTCACAGGGGCACAGACTTCCCTCAAGCTACCAGATGGGGCAGGTGCCTCATTCATTGCCAGCAGGATCGTACCAGGCTGAGGCCTGGACAGGCCACTGGGACCAATCCCTCCTCCAGCAGCCCACCGCTGGACCCAGCTGCTGTGCTCCCAGCAACCCCCGAATGGGGCAGGCAGTGGAGCCCACCCAGCATTAACCACTAAGTAACTTCGGCTCGCTGGCTTCCTGCTGCACCTGCACAGGCTCACCCAGCTTCCTAACTGCACACTGAGACGTGGCCCATAGGATCCTCGCAACAGGCACAATCAGTGCTCCTTGAACGCCCAGAGACAGCCCTGCCCCAGCCAGTGTGCAATCCCCCTGCATATGGGGGAAACTGAGGCACAGAGAGATGCAGCGCCGGACAAGGTCACACACGGAATCTGGGAATTGGTGGCACATTGCCCCTAGCTGTGCACACACCGGCTGCCATGCCACTGTACCCAGGACCATGTGGGATCAGGAGGTGCTGGGGGGACACAACTAACCATGGGGGTGGGAGAATACTCTGCCTAAAGAGAAATGTTGCCCATTCCCTAGCAGCTTTGATAGATGCCCCAAAGGATAGCAAGGACCTTAACAGATTACGCTTCCCCAGCACCGAGATGCAGCCGCCTCTAGGGTGGAGCAGCTAGGGAACAGCTGCATACAACATACCACACAGGGAGGCTTGCCCAGCGATAGATACAGCTGCCTTCACAGTGGAGCATGGCAGGCACCCAAAGACATGAGCGTGTTACCATCGTGTAGCCGCACCAGCTACCCCACCCCAGAAGCAGCAACATATCAGCAGGGACAATGAGACTGTTCCCCCTCAGCGCCAGATGAGTCATCCCTGTGTGGCTGTTTCCCAGTGTCCCCCACAGGTGGCTGCATCTCATTGTCCAGTGCTGGACAAGGCATCCTCATGTAGTTATGTGTGGTTGTTCTCCAGCTGCCCCGCCCCAGAAGTGGCGGCATCTCAGTGCTGGACGAGCCATCCCAGCATAACACGCTTCAGCTCAGCTAGCCCCAGCAGTTAGGTAAGTTGAGAAGCTAGAAGCAGCCCTGGGGTGTGAACCTTGCACAGCAGTGCCCCCTCCTCTCTGCCAGTCAGCTGGTGCTCCCCCTCCGTTGTGGGCACTTCACAGTGGGCTGCTTTGCCAGCTCAAGGGCGCACAGCATGGGGACTGCTGGGTCCATGCCACAATCACGCAGGCTCATACCACCAGACTATCCCTCTCCACATGCCACCCCAAGCAGCAGAGAGCACTGACAACATTCACCTGCGTGCTGGGGAAGAGCCGGGGCCTGCCTGAGGTCAGATGCGCCCAGCGTTTCACTGGGCAACAGGAGCGCAAGGCCAAGCTACGACTGGACAAACTCCTCGGGTTGGGTGCCAAGAGACCACACCACCTGCCGTTACATGGGTAACTCCACCCCGGGGGGGGAAACAGAACCAGGCCCTCTGCTGGTGGGGCAGGAGACTGGTGGCCACCTCCACATGCCCCTTGAAAGATCCCCGGCTAGGTCAGGAACCAGCAACCTTACACTGGCAGAACTGCAGTGAAATGGAGCCAAGAAATAGTGGGAGCAGGGAACAGAGCAGGGGAGCTTTTCCTCTAGGGGCTCCAGCTCTGAGCAGGCCCCAGGGCAGGGACTGGCTGGCTCAATGGGAAAGAAATGGGTCATGGCACCTTTCCCCTCAGGCCCCAAGTCTGTAGTGGCTTTATCCCAAGCGCCTTTGCTGGAGTCTGCACCTCCCAGACAAGTCAGGGGTCTCATCTCTCAGCAACCCCTGCAGAAGACAGCTTCACTCCCCTGTCCGCAGGCCCCTGCAACCGGGCAACCCGAGGCCCATGGGCTGGGGGCACCCAGCTCCCCCATACCCACAGAAGACAGACAAGCCATTCTGCAGGGCAGGCTGATCCAGCGCTGACCCCTCCCACCTTGTGGGATCCCTGCCAGCTGCCTGCCCTCACCAGCCCCAAATGCTGCCCACTTGAGCAAGGCTGGCACCTCTCTCCAAGGCCGGGCTCCAGGAGTCCCCTGACCAGGCGAGACGCAGAGCTTTCCTCTCCAAACAGGAAAGGCAAGTTCCCTGGCCCAGTGGACACGGAGAGCCACAAGAGTGACGACTCCTGCTCCAGGGCAGAGATCAGCATGTTCAGCATCTAGCAAAGAAGGGCCTGTTCAGGCCGGGACCCCCATGTGCTAGGCCAGTCCCACAGCTCCATCCATTAACTTCAATTCCTTTCCAAAGAGGGCAGAGTCACCAGCCCCCTTAGAAAGGTGGGGAAACTGAGGTATGGAGGGGGAGCAAGCCAGTGACAGAGCCGGGGCTGGACCCCAGGTCTCCAGAGTGCCAGTGCTCCAACCGCCTGTTCCCTAATCAGGGGGTTCGACTCCCAATTCCAGCTCTTGCCCCACGTGCAAGACTGCGGCCAGCAGGGCTCTCAATGCCGCACTGCACGTGGAGGCCAGGTCAGAGCCAAACCAGCCAGCCTGCCCACAGTGAGAGCCCACCCGGGCCATACTAGCCCTCGGCAGGAGCATGGGGCATGACAACATGAGATGGGAACGCTGGGGCCAGAGACTCACCCCGCTCCCGAAAAAGGCACCTTGCCGGCCATTAGCCCCAGCATCTTACAGTTCACAGGGGTTCCTCAGGATAGGGGAACCTCCCACCCCTCACTGCACACAGGCCCACTTGGAGAGGGAGACCATCTGTATGTGCCCACAAAGAGGGGCCCATGCATTGAGATGGGGGCAGGCAAGGAACAAAATCCGACTCCAGGGCAGATGCTGTCTGGATCACAGCGATTTTCCACCTGACTGTGCAGGGAGGGCTCCAAGTGGTGCCATGCCCGGGGCAGGTCAGGAAGCTGCTGGGAGTAGCATTGCCAGTTACTGCCCAGAATCTGAAGCCAAACTCCAGAGAGGGGCACAGAAAAGCCAGGATGAGCTGAGCCCAGTGCAGGCTACAGTGAGCCAGGGTGAGATGGGCAGTGTGTGTGCCTCCTGCTGCCCAACGCACACCATGTGGGGGAGGGCTCCTCCCCAACAACCCTCGTCTGCCCCACCCCAGCCCGACAGAACTGTTCAGGCAAGGGGGCACCCAGAACTTCAGGATGGGCTCCCCTGGCCAGGTACCACCTCCTATCATGCAGCAACTAAACCCCTCTACACATTGGGGAGGTGCACCCCACAACGCCTTAGCCCCACAAACAGCAACCCCTACCCCCAAGCAGAACCCCAACACTGCCCAAGCCCCACATAGGGGCCCTCTCAAGCCTGCTGTATAGAGTCCACCAAGCCCCCTAACTTTCCCCTCTCCCAGCAGCACCCACACATACCCCTCCCACAGGGACCCACCCCCACAGGTCACCCAGCTCACCCCCAAGATGCCCCCTACCCCAGCCTCACAGACCCTCCATGATCTCCCACCCCTCAACCTTTCCCACACCTCCAGCTCTGGGGCCCCAGCTCCTTTCCCCACAGGGATGCCCTCGGCAGCTTCTCCCTATGCTTCCCAGTTCCTCCAGAAACTATTCAGTCCCCCCTCAGCCCTAGGGTCCCAGCCCCCCCACCTCACCCCCCCCACTCTGGGGGGCTCAGCTCACACCCCCTGCCCCAGCAGCACCCCAAGGTCCCAGCCACGCCCCAGCTCCACCTCCTACTGCCCCGTAACATCCCCCAACATGGCACATCCCCCCAGCAATACCCCCAGCCTCTCCCCACAGCCGCCCCCAGGATCTCCCCACGTTCCTACCCCAGCCCCCCAACCCACAACCTCACCCCCCCACTCTGGGGGGCTCAGCTCACACCCCCTGCCCCAGGAGCACCCCAAGGTCCCAGCCACGCCCCAGCTCCACCTCCTACTGCCCCATAACATCCCCCAACATGGCACATCCCCACAGCCGCCCCCAGGGTCCCCCAACGTTCCTACCCCAGCCCCCCAACCCACAACCTCACCCCCCCACTCTGGGGGGCTCAGCTCACACCCCCTGCCCCAGCAGCACCCCAAGGTCCCAGCCACGCCCCAGCTCCACCTCCTACTGCCCCATAACATCCCCCAACATGGCACATCCCCCAACATGGCACATCCCCCCAGCCGCCCCCAGAGTCCCCCCACGTCCCTCCCCCAGCCCCCCAACCCACAACCTCACCCCCCCCACTCTGGGGGGCTCAGCTCACACCCCCTGCCCCCAGGGTCCCCCCACGTCCCTCCCCCAGCCCGGCTCATCTCCTCCGCGATGCCCTCCCCTTGCCCCAGCTCGGCCGCTCTCCCGCCCCGCCCCGCCCCGCCGCTCACCGGCTCCTCCTCGCTGCTGCCCCCGCCCAGCAGGCCCCGCAGGCGGCGCAGGCTCCAGCCCAGGCCCAGAAGGCTCCGGAGCGCCGGGTCCCCCAGGCCGGGCCCGTCCCCGCTGGACCCGCCGCGCAGGGGCAGGCGCGCGCGCAGCCCGGCCCGGGGCAAGGGGCGGCCCCCGCCCGGCCGCCCGGGGAAGCGGCCCCGGGCCCAGGCGGAGCTACCGCCTCCCGCCGCAGCCGCCGCAGCCGCCATCTTTAACCGCTGGGGGGGGGGGACCTGGCCCGGGGGGCGGGGCCGCCGCAATAACAGCCCGGCCCGGCCGCGGGGCACCATGGGGGATGGAGTCCGGGCGGGGGCGGTGCCCATCGGCCGCAGCAGGGCCGGGACTACAGTCCCCAGCAAGCGTTACGGCTCCGCTTACTGCCCGGGCCGGCCGTGGGGCTCCCTGGGAAATGGAGTCCGGATGGGGGTGGCGCCCCTTGGCCAAAGCGGGGCGGGGACTACAGCCCCCATCAGGCATTGCGGTTCCGCTCCTGGCCCGGCCGCGGGACTCCCTGGGGGATGGAGTCCAGGCGGGGAGGAGCGCAACATGGAATGAATAATAGTTCCCAGCAGGCATTGGCGCTACAAAGCCTCAGAGCGAGACCCCGTTGCATCATGGGGATTGCAGTCCATGGGGTGAGGGCTCATCTTCAATGCACCATGGGAGTTGTAGTCCTCTCTGACCTGCAGGAAGGGGAGAAAACTTCAGCTCCCAGAAGGCATTGCTCCACTAGGAACGACACCCTGTAGCCTGGCATAGGTGGCCCCAGCTTCTCTCTTCCTGTCGCATGAAAGATGGAATTAAATGACTACGATTCCCACCAGGCACGCACTGGCCCCAGGGCACCATGGAGCATGGAGTCTGCAGAGGGAAGCGCCATGCAACTCCAGCCACAGACAACAGAGGGGGACTACAGTTCCCAGCAGGCATTGCAGCTAGGGGACGGTGGCCAGCAATTTCGCAATGCACTGTGGGAGTTGTAGTCCTGTGTACCACTTAGCAGGGGAAGGACTACATCTCCCTGAAGGCATTGCCTAGGTAGGAGAGACTCAGTGCATCCTGGGATATACAGCCCCAGCTCCCTTTCCATCCCCATGCAGCAACGCGAGGTCAGCTCCCAGCAGATCCCGTATCTATACAGCTGTGCCCGCCATTCAGACTCAGCAGCAATGTACCATGGGAAACGCTGTCCTAAATCCTCAGTTCCCTCTCACAATGCCTGGGGGTGGCAATTAGACTACAACTCCCAGCATACATTGTGCTTATCCTGCCCACTCAGCCCAGGGCACCATGGGAAATGTAGTTTGAGACACTGATCACTACCACCCCATGGGTTGAAGGGAATAAAAGGTTTGAACTCCCAGGAGGTATTGCGCTGCATGTTATTGCAATGCACTGTGGGAAATGTAGTTCTGGGCCAACCACCCCCTGCCCCAGATTTTGCAGTAGTTGGCCAGCCAGTAGACATCACACCGATCCATGTGTCATATGCCCCATACGGCCATTGGGGATTCTCCTTGAGGAGGTCCCACTGTAACGGGATGGGGCAGCAGGGCCTGCACCCAGTAGCAGAACATCCTTTTACTGGAGACGTCACGTGCTACAGATGACAAATGCCCCTTTTAACTAGTCTGTGGGGGGTGCTTGACAAACACAGAAGAGACCCAATGGGGCACCTTTCTCAGCTGTATTCCTCACTGCCCGGTGGGTGAGAAGTGATGTCTGAATGGATTTGTCAGAGTCTCTGCAGTCACGGGACTCCCAGAGCTGGGTGCTTCCAGGGGAGAAGGCCCCATGTCCAAAGTGCCACCACAGAGTCCTGTGGGCAGGAGTGGGACAGAACTTTTGTGATCAACAGAAAATAACAAAGACCTTCAGTATCCCTGAGATATTTAATAGGAAATGTGATCCCTGCCCCCACCCCACCCCACACATGGCTTGTGGGGCCTGGTCACAAACGGGCAAGAGACGGGACACAACACGCAATGGCCATCGGCCCCGCAACACAGCTGGCAAAGCCAGGCCGAGGGCAGGACATGAAGGACTGGCAGGTGAGGCACTCCGGTTGCTGTGGCTCATTGAGCCTCGGTTTCCCCAGTAATGGGAGACTCCGTCTGTCCAGACTGGGAAGGTCTTTGGAGCAGGGAGTGTCTCTAACTCAGTGCTGTCATAAACAGATAGCTAAGGGTTAATGTCTCTTTCACCTGAAGCACCTGACCAGAGGACCAATCAGGAAACCGGATTTTTTCAACTTTGGGTGGAGGGAATTGTGTGTCTGGGGTCTTTGTTTTCTGGCTGCCTGCTTTCTCTGAGCTTTGGAGAAGTAGTTTCTGTTTTCTAATCTTCTGTTTCTAAGTGTAAGGACAAAGAGATCAGATAGTAAGTTATATGGTTTCTTTTCTTTGGTATTTGCATGAATATAAGTGCTGGAGTGCTTTGATTTGTATTCTTTTTGAATAAGGCTGTTTATTCAATATTCTTTTAAGCAATCGACCCTGTGTTGTGTCACCTTAATACAGAGAGACCATTTGTATGTATTTTTTCTTTCTTTTTATATAAAGCTTTCTTTTAAGACCTGTTGAAGTTTTCTTTACTGGGAAATTTCAGGAAAATTGAGTCTGTACTCACCAGGGAATTGGTGGGAGGAAGAAATCAGGGGGGAGATCTGTGTGTGTGTTGAATTTGCTAGCTTGATTTTGCATTCCCTCTGGGGGAATAGGAAAGTCCTTTTTGTTTCCAGGACTGGAAACGGAGAGGGGGAGTCACTCTGTTTGGATTCACAGAGCTTGTGTCTGTGTATCTCTCCAGGAGCACCTGGAGGGGGGAAGGGGAAAAGGATTATTTCCCTTTGTTGTGAGACTCAAGGGATTTGGGTCTTGGGATCCCCAAGGAAGGGTTTTCAGGGGGACCAGAGTGCCCCAAAACACTCTAATTTTTTGGGTGGTGGCAGCAAGTACCAGGTCCAACCTGGTAACTAAGCTTGGAGGTTTTCATGCTAACCCCCATATTTTGGACGCTAAGGTCCAAATCTGGGACTAAGGTTATGACAAGTGCTTGTGCAGCACCCAGTGTGATGGGGGGGTCTGAGCAGTGCCCATGGCAATGGGAACCCCTGTCTTGTTGAGGAGTCTGTGCAGCATCCACAGGGATAGGGGAGTCAAAGCAGGCCAAGGGGTGGGGGAGCAAGGGGTGCAGGTGGGCAGAATAGAAGGGGCAGTGCCATATAAACCCCAGCTATTCCTCCCCGCTCCCCAGTTCTCCAGTCCCTGGCCCTGGAGCCAGTTCTTACACCCCCTCCCTCCAGATAACTTCCCAGTTCTCTGCTTGCAGTTCAGTGTCGCCTGGATTCCTGCGGGCTAATGAGTCCCACCCTGCTGCTGGGTAATGAGTGACCCGTGGTAATCCAGGCAGGCCCTTCCCCAGCCACTTGTGACATTGCAGCCCAGGGCTGGCAGAATCTCTCCCCTCCAGTCTCAGCTCTCTGCTGGCCATGTGGGGTAGGGACCCCAAGCAGAGCAGGGGATCCTGGCAAGCTAATGACAGATGCCCCCTCCCCCAGTCAGCTACTGAGCAGCAGGAGTCCCCGCTGATCGGGGTTCACCTAACACCTCCCACCCCCACGATAACGGGGGTCTCCCCATCCCCACACTGAGGGTGATGTTAGAGGTTGGGGCCCCACACATACAGCCCCCCCTACATAGTGAGATGGGAACAGCAGGACTGATCTACTCCATGTGGGCTCTCGTCTCTGGCCTGCAGCAGGTTCATGCCCTCAGTAGCTAGCTGCCCATGGTGCCAGTGCCACACGCATGACTCCCAGCCAGCGGGCAGCGCTCCCGGCGTGCTGTGTGTGATGGGCAGGAAAACAAGCCACGGATCTGTGTTCTGCGGGTCCAGCCATGGCCAGCTGTGCCTTCTCACCATGCCAGGTGCTGCTACACCCCACACCCTCCCCGTGCCACGCACCATTGCAGATCCGTCTGCCATGCCGACGCTGGTCCCCGTACCACGCACCATCACAGATCCGTCTGCCATGCCGACGCTGGTCCCCGTGCCACGCACCATCGCAGATCCATCTGCCACGCCAACGCTGGTCCCCGCGCCCTCCCCGTGACATGCACCATCGCGGATCCATCTGCCATGCCGACGCTGGTCCCCGCGCCCTCCCCGTGCCACACGCCATCACGGATCCAGCTGCCAGGCCGATGCTGGTCCCCGCGCCCTCCCTGTGCCATGCGCCATCGCGGATCCAGCTGCCACGCCGATGCTGGTCCCCGTGCCCTCCCCGTGCCACGCGCCATCGCGGATCCAGCTGCCACGCCGACGCTGGTCCCCGCGCCCTCCCCGTGCCACGCGCCATCGCGGATCCAGCTGCCACGCCGACACTGGTCTCTGCACCCTCTCCATGACACACATGAGTCTCCCGATGCCTGCACTAGCACAGGTGGCTCAGGAGGAGGTGGAGGAGGAGTAGAGGTAGGTGGTCTCGATCGTCCAGTCCGAGGGCAGCTCCTCGGGGCAATGACCCTTCATGTGCTTCTGCATGGCGGCCAGGCTGGGGCAGAACTGGCAGCACAGGGTGCAGCGATAGGGGGCAGCGCCACCATGGGTCCGCAGGTGCTTGATCATGGCAGAGTAGTCGCGGGAGCGCTGGGGGCAGAGCTTGCACTGGAACGGCTTCTCGCCTGCAGGGGGCAACGGGCTGTGAGAGGGGGTATCCCCAGCCCCTCCCGCCCCCTTCCCTGCCTTGGCTCCCCAGCCCTATCCCACTGCCCGCCCCTTCCCCCCAGACCCAGCCTCACTTTCCTGGGGACAGCACAGGGGTTTGGGCCACGGCAGGGTTGGGTGCGGGAGAAGTTAGGGCTGCCCCCCCAAGACCCAGGGAGATGGGGGGACTAGAGTGCCCCCGACTCCCAGTGGAGGGAGGGCTGGGGGCGATGGTGTGGGAGCAATGCCTCAGCCTGCAGGGGCACAAGGCAGGTACGTGTACCCGGTTCCCAGGAGTTAGGAGGGGTGCAACACAGCCAGGAAGCACCAGGGGCTGAGGCCCCTGGGGCAGGGGCACACAGCCCTGGTGGGGGGAGATGATGCCCCTGGGGGAGGGGCACACAGCACTGGTGGGGGGAGATGATGCCCCTGGGGGAGGGGCACACAGCACTGGTGGGGGGAGATGATGCCCATGGGAGAGGGGCACACAGCCCTGGGAGGGGCTGACGCCCACGAAGGAGGGGCACACAACACTGGGAGGGCTGAGGCCAGTGGGGGAGGGGTACCCCACACGAGGGGGCTAGCGCTGTGGCTGGAGGGGGGTCCCGCTCACCAGTGTGCACCCGATAGTGCGTCTCCATCTGGTGCTTGAGGGTGAAGCGCTTGCTGCACTCGCTGCACTCGTAGGGCTTCTCGCCTGGGGGTGCCCGCCGGGGCCCCCGCCGCCCGGCCTCGGCCTGAACCCCACGGGCACAGAACTCCCGCTGCAACAGCCGCTGGCCTGCAGGGATGGCACCAGCGTCAGGCCTGCAGGTTGGGAGCGAGGGGCACCGGCTGGATGGGGGGGGCTGGGAGAGCAGGGGCTGCTGGTCAGGAGTGAGGGGCACTAGCTGGATTGGGGGGGCTGGGAGAGCAGGGGCTGCAGGTCAGGAGTGAGGGGCACTGGGCTGGGAGAGCAGGGGCTGCAGGTCAGGAGTGAGGGGCACCGGCTGGATGGGGGGGCTGGAAGAGCAAGGGCTGCTGGTCAGGAGTGAGGGGCACTAGCTGGATTGGGGGGGCTGGAAGAGCAAGGGCTGCCGGTCAGGAGTGAGGGGCACTAGCTGGATTAGGGGGGCTGGAAGAGCAGGGGCTGCCGGTCAGGAGTGAGGGGCACTAGCTGGATTGGGGGGGCTGGAAGAGCAAGGGCTGCCGGTCAGGAGTGAGGGGCACTGGGCTGGGAGAACAGGGGCTGCCGGTCAGGAGTGAGGGGCACTAGCTGGATTGGGGGGGCTGGAAGAGCAGGGGCTGCCGGTCAGGAGTGAGGGGCACTAGCTGGATTGGGGGGGCTGGAAGAGCAGGGGCTGCCGGTCAGGAGTGAGGGGCACTAGCTGGATTGGGGGGGCTGGCAGAGCAGGGGCTGCAGGTCAGGAGTGAGGGGCACTGGGCTGGGAGAGCAGGGGCTGCCGGTCAGGAGTGAGGGGCACTAGCTGGATTAGGGGGGCTGGAAGAGCAGGGGCTGCCGGTCAGGAGTGAGGGGCACTGGGCTGGAAGAGCAGGGGCTGCCGGTCAGGAGTGAGGGGCACTAGCTGGATTGGGGGGGCTGGCAGAGCAGGGGCTGCAGGTCAGGAGTGAGGGGCACTAGCTGGATTGGGGGAGCTGGAAGAGCAAGGGCTGCCGGTCAGGAGTGAGGGGCACTAGCTGGATTAGGGGGGGGCTGGGAGAGCAGGGGCTGCAGGTCAGGAGTGAGGGGCACTAGCTGGATTTGGGGGGCTGGAAGAGCAAGGGCTGCCGGTCAGGAGTGAGGGGCACTAGCTGGATTGGGGGGGTTGGGAGAGCAGGGGCTGCAGGTCAGGAGTGAGGGGCCCCGGCTGGACAGGGGTGGAGCGAGGGCAGGGCTGGAGGAGCAGGGGTATGGATCTGGAGTGAGAGGCACCAATGGGATGGGGGAAGGGCAGGGTTGGGAGAGCAGGGGCTGCAGGTCGGGAGTGAGGGGCGCTGGCTGGATGGGGGGGCTGGGAGAGCAAGGGCTGTGGGTCAGGAGTGAGGGGCATCAGCTGGATGGGGTGGGGGTGGGGGCAGGACTAGGGGAGCAGGGGCTGCAAGTCGGGAGTGAGGGGCACCAGCTGGAGGTGGGGGGGCAGGGACAGGGCTGGGGGAGCACTGGTTTCAGGTTGAGAGTGAGGGGCGCCGTGGGATGGGGAAAGGGCACGGTTGGGAGAGCAGGGGCTGCGAGTCGGGAGTGAGGGGCGCTAGCTGGATGGGGGAGGGGCAGGAGCGCTCATGGCCCAGGCTGTACCCATGTGGCTGCGGCTGTGTCTGCGCAGCGCCGTCTGGCTGGGGAACCGTCGCTGGCACAGCTGGCAGATGTAGCTCCAGGCGCCAGCTGGCGGGACCCGTGGGGGGCACCGTGGGCCGTACATCAAGTACAGCGTGGTTGACGCTGCCGTGGCTGGCTCTGGGGAGGAGCAGGAGAGACACAGCTCAAAGATGTGCCCAGCCCTCCCCACCAGTCCCTCACCAGTTAGCCCAGCTGGCTCCTACCCTCCACCCTACCAATGAGACCCATGGGCCCGTGCAACCCGGGTTTTCCAGCCCCACTGCTCTCGGGTGACCCTATAATAACAACGTGCCCAGTAGAAACAACTGAAACATCCAGCTCCTTGCCTCTGCCCAGGGAGGACCACTGCCTCCCTGGCCCCCCGCTGTTCCTGCCCCTGGAGCACCCCCTACCCCCGCTGTCCCTGCCCCCCAGGGTCTCCCTACCACTGTCCCTGCCCCCTCAGGTCCTCCCCCACTGACAGCGCTCAGGGACCCCCCACTGTCAGTGCCTCAGGTCTCCCTCCTCCCGCCCCTCTCACCTCCAGGGGACGCTATGCTCAGAGGCGGCAGGTCCTTGTCACAGCTCCGCTGGGCCCAGAAACGGGGGAGCGGGAGCGACTGGGGCCCTGGGGAGATGGAGCGACTGTCAGATGGGGTGTGGGGAAGACTGGGTGAGAGGTCTGGGGGAGGGGCAGTAAGGGTGGGGTCGAGGATCTTAGAGGGGAGGCGATAGTTGGGGTGGGGCTGGAGGACTCAGGAGACAAGGGCAGGAGGGTGGCAGGGAGGTGGCGGGGGGCCTGGTAGAGCCAGTGAGGGGCAAGGTGGGGGGAAGAGCAGGGGGAGGTAATGGGGCAGTAGGTCGTTGGGGTCAGGGTCCAGGAGCTGCTAGTGCGAGGAGACGGGCAGGGTGGGGCAGTTGGCAGGGTCCATACCTGGGTGGCACAATGAATGGGGCGGATGGTGGGTGGTCCATGTGTGGGTGGCAGAGTGGGTGACAAGGTGGGGGTCCATATGTGGGTGGCCTGGGGGGCAGAGGGGCACATACATGAGTGGCACAGTGGGGGCAGGGTCTGGGGTCAATACAGAAGTGGCACAATGGGGGGCAGGGGAGTCCTTATGTGAGTGGCACAGTGGGGGGTCCATACATGAGTGGCTCAGCGGGGGTGCAGGATGGGGGTCCATATGTGGGTGGCACAGTGGGGGGACAGGGTGGGGGTACTCATGTGGGTGGCAACATGGGGGGATGGGCGGGGTCCTTACAAGGCTGGCACAGCGGGGGTGCAGGATCAGGGGTCCGTATGTGGGTGGCTCAGTGTGGGGAGAGGGTGGGAGTCCTTATGTGGGTGGCACTGTAGGGGGGTAGGGTAGGGGTCCGTACATGGGTGGCACAGTGGGGATGCTGGGGGGTCCATACATGGGTGGCAGAGCAGGAGGTGCACAGTAGGGGGTCCATACATGGATGGCACAGCAGGGGGGCAGGGTGGAGGGTCCTTACATGGGTGGCACAGTGGGGCAGGCGGGGGGACAGAGGATTCCTTACGCGGGTGGCAGAGCAGTGGGAGGTGCTGGGTATCTGGGCCCCGCTGGGGGCAGAGGTCGTACCCCGAGCTCTTGGCCGGAACCGCCAGCAGCCTGAGCAGAGGGAAACAAGGGGTTAAATGGCAAATGACCCACAGGGCTCAGGATGGAGACAGGCAGAATCTCCATTCAAAGCCCCCCATCCCCTCCAGCCCCCCCTAGCTCTCACCCCATTGCTCCTGTGACGCTGTGTACCTCAGGGCAGCACCCTACACCCCCCAGTTTATCTTTATAAAAGGATTGTGTGGTATCCAGTGCAAAGCTTGTCATGTTGGGTGTCTTCGGAAGGCTCCTGATGCACTGGGCATGGTTGTTACGGTGATGTTACGATACGGTTACGAGTTACAGGTTGTAATTTCATGTATATAGTTATGAGGCTGAAAATGTGTCCTCGTGACTTAGGGCAAGCCCAGGCAAAAACTCCCCAAGAGCAGAGGGACAATTCACACCTCATCAGCGCAGGTATGGGACAAACCCAGCCCAGCCTCACAGGAACAAAGGACACTGGCCTAGGCAGCAACAAAGGATCTGTTGGACTCTCAAGGGAGTCAGCTCCTTCCTTTGGCCTGTTTGGGACTGCGATGAGGTAATGCTCATCTGACTTCGGGCGGGGGGGCAAAGCCAAGAAGGAAGAAAGGGCATGAGAAAAGTAAGGGAAGTTTGCCAGGCTCTTCCTCTCTCTTCCACCTCCAGCTACAGACGCCACCACCAAGCTAGTGAAGCGCTGATCAAAGGGGAGAGCCTGCTGAAGAGCAACCAGCCAGCCTGTGGTGAGACGCGCATCTACGTTTGTAAGGGCATTGAAAGTGATAAGATCAGCTTAGAATGCAGTTTGCTTTCATTTCATTTGACCAAATCTGATGTATGCTTTGACTTAAAATCTGTCTTTGGAGTTAATAAATCTGTTTGCTTCAAGTAGACTAAGCAGTGTGTTTGGGTCGAAGCATGTCAGAGACTCCCCTTGGGATAACAAGCCTGGGACATATCAATTCCTTTGTTCAATTGATAAACTAATTATATAAGCTTGCAGCGTCCAGCGGGCATAACTGGACACTGAAAGATGGAGGCTCTTAGGGTTGTATCTGGGACCAGAGATATTGGCTAGTGTCATTCAGTGGCACAATCCAAGGAGCAGCTTTAGGCCAGAGGCTGTGCGTGAACAGCCCAGGAGTGGGGTTCTCACAGCAGAGCAGGGTGAGGCTGGCTCCCAGAGTCAAGGATTGGAGTGACCTAGCAGATCATGGGCCTAGATAACACCAAAGGGGAACATCACAATCCCCTAGTCCCACATGGCTCTGACCCCATCGCCCCCTGGCCTCCCCACTGCTCTGACCCTCACTGCCCCCAACGCCACATTGCCCCCTAACCCCCCACTGCTCTGACCCATCGCTCCCTAGTCCCACTGCTCTGACTCCCATTGCCGCCAACCACTTTGACCCCCTCATTGTGTAAGCCTCTTGCCCTGGAGACAATATGCTTAGAGAGAGGAGGCTCCCCCAGAGTCCTGACTGGCTTCGTAGGGAGTAGTTCCAGAGCATTGACCTGGTGACTCCATGACAACTGGTGGAAGCAGTGGGATAAACTGCACCCAGTGGACAGAGCATCCTGCAGTAAGTGACTGGGGAGCACTAAAAAGAAGAGGGATTAGCGAGAGACAGATGTGCTGAAGGGTCCAAGAGGTGAGGTTCCAGGAAGCAGAGGAGCTTACAGCTTAAATCCCAAGAGAGAGAGTGGACCCCCGAGAAGGGCTGTCGCACTGAAGGGGTTCCTCCCAGCGATCATGGGAGCTGAGAGAGCACAGGCCTGTGAGTCCGTAACCACTTGGGAACATCTCGGAGATAGCCTAGAACCATCTCCTTAAGAAGGAGATTGTAGAGCTGTGCAGAAGGAGAGGGCTGCATATTGGAAATTCACTAAGACACAGCTGATTGCTCAGTTGGAAGAGGAGGATCGCTCTGAGGAGCCAGTTCCTGACTCAGCTGGGACCGCAAGAGAGGCTGGGAGCAGCCTGGTGTTCCAGAGACCCCTGACCCCGACTCCAGGGGGTCTCCACCAGGATCTGAGACGGATGCAATTGGAGCTGAGATCGAAGGACTTGGAGGACCATGAGAGACAGGGAAGCCATGAAGCAGAACAGCAGGAGAGACAGGCAGCAGGAACTGGTGATGGCTGAGCTGAGAGGCAGAGGGACCCATCCAGGGGTGAGTGGGGATGGACCCTGAGGTGCTAATTCGGCAGGGAACCTCAACATTAAATTGCTGCAGCAGGTTAAGGAGGGGGGAGAGACAGATGCCCGTCTCGCGGCCTTTGGGAGGTTGGCAATTGGAACCAGGCTGGCCCTGCCGAAAGGCTTCAGTGTCTAGCCCCCTTCCTGGGTCCCAAGGCCATAGAGCTGTTTAGCCAGATGGACGGTGTGGCCAACTGGCTCCCACTCCTGGCCCCAGCATATATAGGTCTGCATGGACTCTCCTGGGCTCAGGCCTAGGGTAACCAGACGTCCCAATATTACCAGGACAGTCTTGATTTTAGGGGACTTGTCCAGCGTCCCGACCTTACATCGGTTGGGACGCCCTTTGTCCCCATATCGGGGACCATCCGACTGCAGCCACAGAACCACAGCCACGGCGCCGCCACTCACTGCTTCCTGGGGCAGCTCCCGCGCCCACCCACCAGCAGGAGTGCCATGTGCTGCAGGGGCGGGGCAGAGAGCCTCTCTCCCCCCCACCAGACCCAACCTGCCACCTTAGGAGCCAGCAGCCTGTCAGATGCTTCCCAGGATGGGAGCCGCCCCAGGTGAGCCCCACCAGGACTCCCCACATCGCCCGCTGGCAGGTCCCTCTGGCTCTTAGGGTGGGGTGGTTCTTTTCCTGGCCAATGGGAGCCACGGCGCTCGTGCTTGTGGTGGGTGCAGCACGTGGAGAGTCTGGAGACTCCCCTCACCGCTCTGACCCTAGGAGCCAGAAACCTCTGGTAGGGCTGGTGAGTGCGGCCAGGGAAGGGGCAGAGTGTGGTGGAGTGAGTGTCTGGGAGGTGTGTGTGGCGCGCTGGGCTGTGAGGGTGTGGAGGGCGCTGGGCAGTGGGGGAGATCTGTGTGTGTCAAGGCACTAGGCAGTGCGGGTCCGTGTGGGGCATTGTGTAGTTGTGGTAGGGCTGTGGGGAAGGGCACTGGGAGGGAGGAAGGAAGAGAGGGAGGGGAAATCTGTGTGTATTGGGAAACTAGTGAGTGGGGGGTTCTGTGGGGGGTACTGGGCAGCTGTGATGGGGCTGTGGGCAGAGGGGCGCTGGGTGTTTGTGCACAGCACTGTGCATCTGTGGTGGAAGGGTTGTAGGGGGCTCTGGGCATAGTGGATCCAGGGGGCGCTGAGCAGGGGAGCTGTGTGGCGCAGCATGGGCCCACCCCCAACAGGAAGGGGCACGCTGGTAGCACAGAGCCAGGCGGACCAGTGTGCCTCTGACTCCAATTGGCTGTGCACATGTGTCTGTCTGTCTGTATCATCCCCGCCTCCCCCCTGCTCACTCAATGTGTCCTGATATTTTACTCTTGCGATCTGGTCACCCTACTCAGGCCCCTTGAATCCCCAGTGGGAACGGAAGGTGGCGGTCAATGGGAAGACATTCCTGGGGTGGCGAGACCCTGGGACAGAGAGGAGTGTTGTCAGGTCCTGGGTGGTGCAGCCTCACCAGGTGCTGAGGGGCTGTGTGACCTGGGCGAAGGTCCCAGGGATGAAGCCCCTCGCCCTGCCTATGGGGGATGACTGTGTCTCTTTGGGACAGGATCCAGGCCCTGCTCCTGTAATGGCCAAGGATTTGAATTTGAATCCAGGGAACCAATCTGCTGAGACTGAAGTGGTCAGTAAAATGACCTGGCTGGCAGGGAGGAGGAGGTGCTAGGCTCAGGACACCTGCCTGTCTGTAACCAGTGCACTGGAGCTGAGTGGGGCAGAGATACTTCCCACCCCCCTGCATGGGGGGAGGTGGCTCACGCTGGCTTTCATGCTGTGAGCAAAGCAGCGGGCTCACTGCCTGCCCTCACTGGAACAGCAGGAGCGAAGCTGAGCCCAGCGGGATCCACGACCCCAGCTGAGTGTGGAGAACCACAGCCAGGGCGGGACAGCTGCCAACCGGGCCTGCCTTGTCCAGAGGTGCAAAAAGCCCGGAGCAAGAGTAAAGCAGCCTTGAGACACCTGCTTGTCATAGAGGAGCCTTTTCAGAAGGTGGCCTTGGTCTTGGTGAGGGATGAATGGGAGGGGAAGGCTCCCCCAATGGAGATTCAGTGGTGGAGTATGTACTGATGACCTCCTGAGGTCCCTTCCAACGCTGATATTCTATCTCTATGTGACTTTCTAGGAAAAGCTCGCTGAGTTCATGGGTCTGGCCAGGGAGAACCTAGCCAGGGCCCAAGGGAGGCGGAAGGTCTCATACCACCACTCAGCCTACGGCACCAGGGACCAGGTGAGGGTTCCCATCCCAGTGAGGACGAATAAGCTGCAAGCTCCCTGAGATGGGCCCTTCAAGGTCATCCAGCAGCTGAACGAGGAAAACGATGTGCTGGAACTGCCCAACCGGGCTCACAGCCACCGAGAGTACCAGGTCAACATGATGGAGCCATATTGTGACAGGGAGAGGCTGGTACTGGCCATGTGTGGCCAGTTGGAGAAGGGTCTCTTCCCTTGCTGGAATCAATATGCGTCTCTGACCTACTAACCCCTGCCCAGCAGGCAGAGATCAGAGAGATGCTGCATTCGTACCAACAGCTGTTTTCCAGCTGTCCTGGGGTCACTAACCGAGCTATCCGCTGAGTGGAGACGCCCTCCCATCAGGTGTGCCCCATTCAGAGTAACTGGGAACAAAGCCCAGGCCCTGGAGGGAGAGGTCAGAGACATGGTGGCTTTTGGGGTGATCCAGCCACCCACCAGTCCCAGGGGCCTCTCCCATGCTGCTGGTCCCCATGAAAGATGGGTCAGTCTGATTCTGTGTGGCCTATTGGAAGCTCATTGCCATCACCATGTCCGGTGCCTGCCCATGCCTAGGCCTCATGAGATCCTAGACAAGTTGGGGGGGACTCGGTACCCCATGACCAAGGATTTCACCAAAGGCTACTGGCAGGTGCCTTTGGATCCAGATGCCAGGTTGAAACCTGCTTTTGTCACCCCTCTGGGGCTGTAGAAGTCCCTGGTCCTACCTTTCAGGCTCAAGACACCAGCACCAGGTGGATCAGTTACTTAGGGGGATGGAGAATTTTACCCTAGCTGACATTGATGATATTTGTGCCATTAGCCAGACCTGGGAGGAGCATGTGTCCCAGAGCAGTGGGGGCCCAGGGAGTGACGGGTTCAGAGTTGGCTGGTTGTTGGGGTTCTCCAAGATATCAGCTGTGATTTCCTGTTGCGGGATGACTGTCTCTCTTTGGGACAGGATCCAGGCCCTGTTCCTCTCGACTCCCCACCGCTCTGACCCCTATCATCCCCCGGCCGCCCACTGCTCTGGCCCTCTGTGACAAAGTGCGTGTCCCATTGCTCCCAAGCAGAGGCTGAAGGGCTAAGTCCGCGCTCGGAGCAGGCAGGAGGTGCCATGGGGTCATTCAAGGGCTGGCCCAGGCTGACCCATAATGATGGACAAGCTGAGAAGACAATGGAAACCCCCCACAGCCAGAGGACCCCCTGAGACTCTGGCCCAGGGCTAAGCATGGGGGGTTGGGGAGGGGGAATGGGACCGGCCTAGGGCAAAGCCCCAGACTTAGGGGCAGGGCTGGGCCTGGGGCAGGGACCACCCAAAGGGGGCTGGGATGCTGATGGGTTCATCCAAGGGACAGGTTAAAAGCTGGGGCACGGCACCGATCCTGTGTATCCAGGACCCCCTCCATTGCCCCATCGCGACCGCTGCCCTGAGCCACAGGCGACAGTCTTGCTCCAGCCAAGCACTGGGAGCTCCCACCCCTCCATCTGGACCACATGGTTATGTCTGGCGCACGCCGGCAGGCAGTCGTGCCGCAGTTCCAGGGCTGGTTATACATGTACCAGCTGCCTTGGGGCATGGGTGTGTCCCTGAGCTCGAAAACCGCAGCTCACAGCATGGAGGGAGCTGGGTGCCAGATATAAAACCCAAATGTGCACCATCCCCTGCAGGTCCCCATGCTTAACCCCTGAGAGAGAGTGCACCCCCGAGAAGGGCTGTCACACTGAAGGGGGTTCCCCCCACGAACCGTACAGGGCCAAGAGTGGGCATGATCTTTGAGTCCATGACAGCCCCACAGTTCACCCTGAAGTTCCCATCACTGGAACCCATCCCCGGAACCCATCCCCCTAGAACCCAGCAGCCCCACACAGTTCACCCTGCAGATCTTGTCCCCCTAAAATCCAGCAGCCCCCCACTGTTCACCCTGCAGGTCCACATCCCCCTAGAACCCAGCAGCCCCACACAGTTCACCCTACAAGACCCCATCCCCCTAGAATCCAGCAGCCCCACACAGTTCACCCTACAAGACCCCATCCCCCTAGAATCCAGCAGCCCCACACAGTTCACCCTACAAGACCCCATCCCCCTAGAATCCAGCAAGCCCCCCACAGTTCACCCTGGAGATCCCATCCCCCTAGAACCCGGAAGCCCCCCTGTGACGAAGTTGAGGATTTCTGTAGTGTTTTACATTAATAGCATGTGTGCACCTCAGTTTCCCTGTGTGCTGCATGTTTAACAAGGTGGTGGGAGAGGGTTTGTTGTTGCAGAGGACCAGGGGTGACCTCGCCTATCAGCCAGGACCCCTGAGCAACAGCCTGGAGCTGGGGAACCCTAACAACCGGTGACCTGGTGATTAAGAGGCCCACCTCAGCTTGGCAGTCAGCTGGTTCTGGCCAGTGGGAACACAAAGGGCTGAGGAGAGAGGACCCGGTGACCTGACCAGCCAGTTCCAGCCAGAGGGGAACAAAGAACTGAAGAGAGAGGGCCCCAGCGACCTGTTTACCTGGACAAAGGACGAGGAGGAGCTGTTGGGGCCGGGATGCCCAGCTGGAAAGCTCAGGGGCTCTGGACTGAAGAGAGGGAGCAGGCAGAGCCCGCCAGGATGCAGGAGAGACTTAGATGTACTGTGCTGAGGGAGGCCAGGCCTGAGAGTTTCCTGTGCTGGGTTCAGACGCTCAATAAACCCTCCTGTTTTATGCTGCCTGAGATTATCTCCGGTCTAGAGAGCAGGGTGGCGTTATTCCCTCTGGGAGTGGAGGCCCCAAGGGTCCAGAGCGAGTGGCCTCCCTGAGGGGGCCCACGGTGAGAGACAGGCATGCAAGGCTCAGAGAGGTGCGGTTCCAGGAGGTGGAAGAGCTTAACCCCCGAGAGAAAGTGCACCCCCGAGAAAGGCTGTCACACTGAAGGGGTTCCCCCCAGGGACGTTATGGGGCCAAGAGTGGGCATGACCTTTGAGTCCATGACACTCCCACAGTTCACCCTGCAGATTCCATCCCCCTAGAACCCAGCAGCCCTCACAGTTCACCCTGTAGGTCCCGTCCCCCTAAAACCCATCAGCCCCACACAGTTCACCCTGCAAATCCCTTCCCCTTAGAACCTGGCAGCCCCCACCCCCCACAGTTCACCCTGCAGATCCCATCCCCCTAGAAACTGGCAGCCCCCACAGTTCATCCTGTAGATCCCCATCCCCCTAGAATCCAGCAGCCCCCACAGTTCGCCCTGTAAGTCCCCATCCCCCTAGAACCTGGCAGCCCCCCACAGTTTGCCCTTCAATTCCCATCTCCATAGAATTCAGCAGCCCCCTACAGTTCACCCTGCAAATCCCCATCCCCCTAGAATCTTGAAGCCCCCATCAAATGATTTGGAACCCAGCTGCCCTCATCATATGCCACAGAACCTGGTCGCGCCTGAAACACGCCATTCCACCACCCAGACACCTCCAATTCTTACTCTAATAACCACCCATACTTCTAGAACTTGGCTGCATGTATCGCTCTAGAATGTGGCAAGACCTCGCCCCCCAGCACCATCCACATTAGAATCCACCTGTCAGTACCACCAGGGAACACTCTAGAACCTCCCAGCAGATGATCAGAGTGGTTCGATGTGACGAAGTGGGGGACTGTCTTGGTTTTTCCTTGTTTTTCCAATGGTTTGCATGCAGAGGGGGTGAGACTCAGTTTCACTGGGTGTTACTGGTTTAACAAGGTGATGGGAGAGGAAGTTGTTGTTACAGACGACTGGAGAGGGAACTTGGGACCCCGGCCAATGGCCTGGAGAATGGATACCCCAGCGACTGGTGACCTGGCGACCTGGTGACCTGGAGGCCCAGCTCAGGAGTCGCTGCCAGTTCTGGCCAGTGGGAGGACAATGGACTGTGAAGAGAGGACCCCAGTGACCTAGCCAGGTCCAGCCAGAGGGGGCCAGAAGACAGAAAAGAGAAGAGGAGGCCACAGTGACCCTGTTTACCTGGAGAGACAGAGAGACAGAGGCGGGGCTTGGGGGAGGTGATATCAGATGCCCAGCTGGGAAGCAGGGGGGCTCTGGGCTGGAGAGGGAGAGCAGGCAGAGCCCACCTGGATGCAGGGGAGACTGGGATGTACTGTGCTGAGGGAGGCCAGGCCTGAGGCCCAGAGAGTTTCCTGTGCTGTGTTCAGATTCTCAATAAACCCTCCAGTTTTACACTGCTGAGTGTCACTCCAGTCTAGAGAACAGGGTTGCATTATTCTCTTTGGGGAGTGGAGGCCCCGGGGGTCCAGAGTGAGTAGACTCACTCCCTGAGGGGGCTCATGGCGAGAAACAGGTGTGCTAAGGCTCTGAGAGGTGGAGGGGCTTAACCCCCGAGAGAGAGTGGACCCCTGAGAAGAGCTGTCACACTGAAGGGGGTTCCCCCCACAGACCGTACGGGGCCAAGAGTGGGCATGATCTGTGAGTCTGTGACACTCTAGAACCCACCCAGCCATGCATTTTCCTCCAGAATGGTGACATCAACATGCTGAAGCAATCTAGAACCCAGTCACTCCTGGGACTCTAGAACACTCTCCAGTTGTGTGGTGCTCTAGAATGCAACCCTGCTGTTCCTGCGTGATCTAGAACTCCACCAGGCACCACACCCAGACTGCCTGCACCCTGCTGCCTGGCCCGCTACATCTACAGGTCTGTCTCATCTTACGCAGGGGTTCCGTTCCACGGTTAGCGCGTAAAGCGAAAATCGCGTATAGTCAAAATTACATTGAGTTGAATGGCGGGTGATTGGCAGGAGGAATCGCCCACACTACAGAAACAGTATTTAAATTATTTTTCTCCTTTTTTTTTTTTTTTTGCCAACCGTGTAAAGCTGAAATCACGCATGTTAAATGCGCGTAAGATGTGACAGACCTGTACTTGGCTCACTGTGGCTCTACAACTCTTGCTGCAGCTGGTTTTGGTGGATGCAGGTAGCTGGAGCCCCGAGGCCAGGGCTTAAGGCACCCCATTCCCACCTGTCTGGGTTCAGGCTCCACACGCACCTGCTAGACACACAGCACTGTGGCAGCCGAACCCTGGGGAGCTGCCGGGCCAGGGGCACTGCTCAGCAGAAGAAGAGATGTGGGGAGCAGTCCCCTGTGACAACATGGCAATTTTCGTAATATTTTAATGACCTCTATGTGTGCCTCGGTTTCCCTTGTGCATGCTGGCCGGTGTGGGGTAAAGTCTGTTTTTGCTCTCAGGGCAGACTGGGAGACAAAGCTATAAATGTCATCTGGCCAGCTGAGCTGTGATGGGTCGTTAAGGAGGTCATGAAAATGGACTCACTAACCCCATGTCAATGGGAAATTGAAAAAGACAGCTGCAAAACTGATCGCCAGGACGTAGCCCCCAGCCAGCCCATGACCCAGAGGAGCTGCGATTTCCCCGCCTCAATGCAGGGGAGCTGGGCAGAGACCTCAGAACAGGGAAGGTGCATGATGGGGGGCACAGGAGCTGGCATCAGTCCTGGCAGAGTGGACAAGGCCCTCCAGCGAGTCGGGCTCCGTTGGCCATGCTGAACGGGGTGAAGCAGAAGGGCCCAAGGTGCAGCCTAGAGGCACTGAGGCCATGTGGCAGAAGGACGTGAGCCCCTTTGGGGGTCTGGCACATTGTAGGGGCTCCACTGAGGAACTGTTCCAAACCTGTGGCACGGCCCCAATTCTGCGCATCCATGACACCCCCACAACCCCAGCTGATGCCCAGCTCTGAGCTCAGGGCTGAGCAATGCGGTGCCTGCCCCAGCTGGGCACTAGAGGGCTCCATGCACCAACAAACCTTAGCTGGCTCTAAATCACAAAAAGGGAATACATAGCAAATGGGAAAAGGAGGGAATGGAGAGCAATGACTGTCACTGAGAAGCTTGGAATTATAGAAACTGGATAAGGGAAGCAAAAGGATGCCAGACGCAATCTGCGGCCAGCAGAGAGAAAGACAATGAGAAGGAGTTTTTAAAGTATATTGGGAACAAAAAAGAATCCTAAATGCTCTTGGCCCTGTGCTATTTAACATCTTTAACAGTGACCTGGAAGAAAACATAAAATCATCCCTGATAAAGTGTCTGATGACACAAAAACTGGAAGAATGGGAAATACCGAAGAGGGCATGTCACCGATTCAGCACAATCGGGGTGGCTTGGTAAACAGGGCACAAGCAAACACTCTGCATTTTAATACAGCTAAATGTCAATCTATCCACCAGGGACCACAGAATGTCAATGGAGGACCGCTCCAAAAGAGGCGACCCTGGCGTCTATAAACAGGGGAATCTGGAAAAGCCCACAGGTTATTTGACTTCTGTACTTGGCCCTGGTGTGAGTGCAGCTGGGACCCTGTGGCCAGCCCTGGAGCCTTCCAGAAGGGATGTAGATAAATTGGAGAGGGGTCGGAGAAGAGCCTGAGAGGACAAACTCCAGGCATGGGATCAATTTAGCTACACAGGGGGCAGGTTGAGGGGCGACTTGGCTGCAGTCTGTGCATGCTGACAGAGGCACGGCTCATTAATAATTGGGTCGTCAGAGGAAGATCTGCCCCATGGAAGGCTGGAAACTGAAACCAGACCCATTCAGCCCAGAAAGCAAGTGTCCCTTTGGAACCTGGCCCGAGTAACAGAGGTGCAGGCTGGGGCGCTGTGTGGGGCGAGGGGGCTGGTCCCACAGTGAGGGGCTGGGGCAGAGCTGGGCTGGGGAAGGGCGCACAGTACCCTGTGTGCAATATACATGCATCCTGCCCCACGGCTGGGAACAGGAAAGAGCCGCCACGCGATCCCCGGCCCCCTGCGTGCCCCACACAGGGTGAAAGGTTCACATCTTCAAACCACAGCAGCTGCTCAGCCAGAGGCTGTGGGTTGGTACAGGCGGGTGCGGGGCAAGGCTCTGGGACCCGCAATGCACAGGAGGACAGAGCATGATCACAATGAGCCCTTCTGACTTTATAGCCTCTGGGTCTAGGAAGCTGTGAACTGGGGCTGCCCAATGTCTAGCCCCCATATGCATCCCGAGATCCACTCCCACAACCCATATTCATCCCCCAATCCACCCTTACAACAATAGCCCCTCTGCCCCCAATCCACCCCTATACCCATATCCCTCACTGCTCACACCTAGATCCACCCCTACACTCCATATCCCCCCTGATACCCAATCCACCCCTACACCCTATATCTCCCACTGCCCCCGCTGCTCCCACCCAGATCGACCCTACACCCCATAGCCCCCTGCCCCAATCCACCCCTAAACCCCATATCCCCCCGCTCCTCGATCCACCCCTACACACCATCTCTCCCACTTCCCCCACCTAGTTTCACCCCTATATCCCATATCCCCCCTGCTTCTCCCAGATCCACCCCTACACCCCATATCCCCCCTGCTTCCCAATCCACCCCTACATCTCATATCTCCCACTGCCCCCACTACCCCCACTCAGATCCCCCCCAACACCCATAGCCCCCTGCCCTAATCCACCACTAAACCCCATATCCCCCTGGTCCCCAAACCAACCCTACACCTCACGTCCCCCTGCTACTCCCAGATCCACCCCTACAGTAGCTCCCCTGCCCTCCCGATCCAACCCTCTACCCCATAGTCCCCTGTCCCTGATCCACCCCTACCCCCATAGCTCCCTAGCCCCACCCAGATTCACTCCCACACTCCATATCCCCTCTGATCCTCTGAGATCCACCTCTACACCCCTTAGCCCCCTGCCCCGATCCACCCCTAAACCTCATATCCCCACTGCTCCCACCTAGATCCACCCCTACACCCCATGTCCCCTCTTCCCCCGATCCACCCCTACAGCCCCCTGATACCCCTTCACTTCCTCATCCTCTGAATTTAGGTAATTTGGCCTAGAGGAAAATGTGAACGGCTCTAGGGTGATGGGGGGGAAGAATGTGTCATCTAGGAACAACTCAGCCCTTTGAAGTCGGGCGTGTGGGTGTGGGGCTGGCTAGGGGAAACCCCAAAGGCGAGTCAGCCGGCCACCCCCTCCCATGGGACCTATTTCATCTCGAGCTCCGCCGCTCTCTGGGGCAGGAACCTGCTGGGCTCAGGCTCTGTGTGTCACTAGGGGTGGGAGAGACCCTGAGCCGTGACCAGCATAACTGCAAACCAGAGAGATCGGGGGATTTCCCCCCAGAGCGCCAGGCCAGGGCTGAGGTACTCGGGAGCTCCCCCCATGGACAATGCTTTCCCTCCGCTCAACACCCCCTGGCTGCAGTGCCCCTACTCTAGTGTTAATCCAGCTGGCCCGGCGCCAGGGACAAGCAGCCTCTGGCCACAGCTGCGAAAGATCAGCGGCATTTGGTAAGGCGCATGCGCAGCTGGTCCATGCCTGCCCCTGGTGCCCTGCTCAGAGCTGCAACAGCACCTGCCATGCCTGCCTTCACGGGGAGGGTGTCCCAAGGAGACCAGGCAGGAAATGAGTGACACAGCCAGTTCCCACAGAATAGGGCCCGCAGCTGAGAGCCAGTGTGCCTCGGAGTCGCGGGGGGAGGGAGGGCAGCAGCCTCATGGCCTGAATCATCCCCCCGGGCTCGCAGCCCCCTTGCTCTAACAACTAGGCCTCACTCCCCTTCCAGGGATAAAACCCAGGAGTCTTGGCTCCCAGCCCTCTCCTGCTCTAACCCACTAGACCTCACTCCCCTCCCAGGGACAGGGATAGAAGCCTGGAGTCCTGGCTCCCAGCTCCCCCTGCTCTAACCCACTAGACCCCACTCCCCTCCCAGGGACAGGGATAGAACCCAGGAGTCCTGGCTCCCAGCTCCCCTGCTCTAACCCACTAGACCCCACTCCCCTCCCAGGGACAGGGATAGAACCCAGGAGTCCTGGCTCCCAGCTCTAACCCACTAGACCCCACTCCCCTCCCAGGGACAGGGATAGAACCCTGGAGTCCTGGCTCCCAGCTCCCCCTGCTCTAACCCACTAGACCCCACTCCCCTCCCAGGGACACGGATAGAACCCAGGAGTCCTGGCTCCCAGCTCTAACCCACTAGACCCCACTCCCCTCCCAGAACTGGGACTAGAACCCTGGAGTCTTGGCTCCTAGCCCACTCTGCTCTAACTCACCAGAGCCAACTCCACTCCCAGGGCCAGCCAGGGATAGAACCCAGGAGTCCTGCTCCCTGCCTCCCCCCACCCACTCCCATCACCTATGGCTTCTCTCCCACCTCCACCTCGCTCACCTCTGGTCTTCCAGTTGCTTCTCTCTGCCTGTGATCCCACTGGGGGTGCCCAGCTTCCCCATCTCCAGCCCGCAGGGGAAGGGTCGGACGTAGCCATGGAAACCCACCGATGCTGAGAGGGCCATGTGCCCAGGCCCCAGGTTGCCCAAGGGCGAAGGCAGTGACTGCAGCTGGTAGCTGAGCAATGGTGGGCAGGGCTGGTAGCCAGAAACCACCCCCTCTGGCCCCCAGAGTGCCTCTGGCAGCCAGGGATGGGCACGGTGCTCCTGAGGCAGTGGCTGGGCCGTAGCTGTGATGATGCTTTCCCGTGGCTTGAGGGAGGACTGTTCAAACAGGACCCAATTGGGTGCCAAGCTGCCATCTTGGATTTGGCTCCCCTTACTGTCTGGCCTACCCAGGCAGGGCCCATCGGCCAATAAAACTAGGTCGTGGTTGCCTGGTGACTTCATCTGGGACATCCCATCCGCTGTCTCCTTCCTCGCATCTTGGGCGCCAACCCCGTCATGGCTGCCAGCCCAATCACCAATGCCAACTCCATCATGGCCGCCAGTCTTGTTGCCAATGCCCACTTCGTCAGGGCCATCAGTCCTGTTGCCAATGGCAACTCCATCATGGCCACCAGTCCTTTTGCCAACTCCACCATGGCCACCAGTCTTGTCACCAATGGCAACCCCATCATAGCCACCAGTCCTGTCTCCAACGCCAACTGAGTCATGGCCACCAGCCCTGTCGCCAATGCCAGTCCCATCAGGGCCTCCAGTCCCCAGCACCCTGAGGCACGCCTGCTCCAGCTCTTCCATCTCCAGGTCCCGGGCAGTGGCCAGGAGGCTGGTGAGCTCCTCAGGTGCCACCTCAAGGCTGCCAGTGTAGGCAAAGTCCAGGGCGTGCTTGAAGGTGGCAGGCGCAAGGAAGTCCAGATTGCAGAGCTTTCTGGGGCCCTGTGGCAGGAGGAGCCGGGCCAGGGTGCGGCTGGCGCAGGCCAGCACCAAGCTGTGGGCTGGGAAGTCCTGCTGGCCCACGCGCACCAACACGTCACACAGGGTCCGCACATGCCTCAGCTCACTGGCCCGGTGCAGCAGCAGGTCCCGGTGCGAGGGGCTGTGCAGCCTGACCCGCCGCGCCATCTCCCTGCCACGGGGCTCAGGGGCGCTGCCGGTCAGGGGTCAGCTCCTCCATCAGATGCAGGGCTCTTCCTCCTGGTGACAAGAGGAGAGGGAGATCATCAGTGGGGATGGGCTGCACAAGATGGCCGCCAGGCTCTCAGACCCAATGCTCAGGGATGGCGGGAGCGTGCAGGGGTGAGGACTGTAGAAAATGGCCACCAGGGTCACAGACCCAATGCTCAGGGATGGCAGGAGTATGCGTGGAGAGGGGGGCTGCAAAAGATGGCTGCCAGGATCTCAGACCCCAATGCTCAGGGATGGTGGGAACACGCTTGTTGAGAGGAATTTGAACCCCTCCCCCCTCTCATTTCACTTTAGTTACACAGACATTTGGGGGCTACAGTTGTCCCTCATTCCCCTCCACTCTTGCCAGCCCTGGGCGGGACTGTGCCTGGAGGGAGGGGCTGGCAGGAGGGATGTATGGAGGGGGACGATTGTGGGGGAGGGCAGAGGGCTGCTGGGGGTTGCGGGGAAGAGGTGGTGGCCTTGCAGGAGTTGGGGGCATTGGTATGGGGACTGGCAGAAGTGAGGGTTTGGGAAGAGTGTGTTGGGAGAGAAGATGGCAGGAGCGGAGGGCAGAGGGGCATATGGAAGTGGGAGGCTGGCATGAGCAGGGTCTGTGTGGGGGGTGGGGGTGGGCCTGGGCCAGCTAGATGGATCGGACAGGGCCGTGAGCCATTCCCAAGGGGGGCAGGTCCTGAGCCAGATGGGAGAGGGGGCATTAGCCTGTCCTGTGGGGGGCAGGTCCTGGGCTGGCCTGGTGGGGAGTGTTAGCCTGTCCTGTGGGGGGCAGGACTGGGCTGGCCTGGTGGGGAGTGTTAGCCTGTCCTGTGGGGGGCAGGACTGGGCTGGCTGAAGGGGGGCTGTGAGCCTGTCTATGGTGGAGCAGGGCCTGCGCCGTCTGGGAGTGGGGGCCTGAGCCCAGCCTGCTCATGGCTGGGGGGCCCATGAGCCCATCTCGTGGGGGGCAGGGCCTGGGCTGGCTGGGGGGGCCGTGAGCCCATCTTGCGGGGGGCAGGGCCTGAGCCAGCTGAGGGGGCCGTGAGCCCATCTTGCGGGGGGGCAGGGCCTGGGCCGGCTGAGGGGGCCATGAGCCCATCTCGCGGGGGGCAGGGCCTGGGCCGGCTGAGGGGGCCGTGAGCCCATCTTGCGGGGGGCAGGGCCTGGGCCGGCTGAGGGGGCCGTGAGCCCATCTTGCGGGGGGCAGGGCCTGAGCCAGCTGAGGGAGCTGAGAGGCCATCTCGCGGGAGGCAGGGCTGGGCCAGCTGAGGGGGCCGTGAGCCTAGCTCATGTGGGGCAGGGCCTGGGCCATCTGGGGGTGGGGGCATGAGCCCGGCCTGCGGGGGGAAGGGCCTGGGCCAGCTGGGGGGGCTGTGAACTCATCTCAAGGGGGAGCAGGGTTTGGGCCTGCTGGAGGGACAAGGCCTGGACTCGCTGGGGAGTGCCGTGAGCCCGGGCCACAGGCGGCAGGGCCTCCGCAGCACAGCGCTGTTGGGCTTCGGGTTTTCGCTTTGTTGTCTGCGAGGCAGGAAGTTGAAGCGGGGGGGGGGGGGGTGAGCGCCCAGCTCTCAAATGCATGAGAAAGTGTCTTTCCTCACCACCCCTCAAACCCCTGGCTCTGCTCCCACAACAAAGGCAGCGAGGCCAGCGCGGGTTCGCTATAGGAAAGAGGCAGCCCCACCAGAGAACGCAGGGGGGAGTGGGGTGCTCTGGATTGGGGGGTTGACTGGGAGCCAGTGAAGGGATCCCCTCCCTCCAGTGCATCCCCAGCCCCTCCACCAGTACCTCCTCCCCCCCAAGGAGAGCTCCCCTCAAACTCCTGGGTGCAGAAATGAGTGCTCAGTCCAGCATTGCACATACGGAGCAAGCACTGGGCCTTGCTCCCCTCCCACTGCCAGGGAGAGAACCCAGGAGTCCTGGCTCCCAGCCCCTCTTCTCTAACCACTAGACCCCACTGCCCTCCCAGGGCCAGGGAAAGAACCCAGGAGTCTGGGCCCCCAACACAGAAGCTTTTTAAAAGATGCACTTAACTACTCTTCTCCTCCCACAGTCCCCGTGAATTGATCCAAGGTTTCCAGGTGCCCAGATGTCTTAATGAGACCCCTGATTTTTTGAGGCGGGGAGCTTGGCGCTTCCTGGACACAGGGCCTCTTTGGGGTATCAGGCATCGGCTCCCCAAAAGCACTAGCCCCTTTTCAGAAGCAGTGGCCAAAGGTGCCCCTGAGACAGGGCAGGGCAGGGCACAGGGCAGAAGGGAGTGAGATGGGGCCATTCCAGGGTAAAGCTGTAATGGGAGCTGCACTTTATAGGGACACCGGTGGCCAGCTCCACCTGCACCCTATGCCTGGGTTTGTGGGGGCTCCTCCTGCCCCTCTGCTGTTCTCGCAGATACACTCTACAGAGGCCAAGGGATCTGGCCAAGTTTGGATGGATGCTTCCAGCCCCATCAAACTGCTTCTAACTCACTGCAGCAAGGTGGCCTTCCTTGGCCGGCTGAAAACCCAGAGGCCTCCACTGAGATCAGGGCCCTTCACCCCTCCCGACTGTGCCAGGTGCTGCACAGACCCCGACCAAGTTCAGGGCCTCCCCCTCTCCCCCTCCAATTGTGACGGGTGCTGCCCAGACCCTGACTGAGATCATGGCCCCGTTCTACTAGGTGCTGCCCAGACCCTAACCGAGATCAGGGCCCCGTTATGCCAGGCGCTGCACAGACCCTGATCAAGATCAGGGCCCCATTTTGCCAGGCACTGTACAGACCCCGACCATGCTCAGAGCCCTGTTGTGCCAGGCACTGCACAGACCCCGACCGAGATCAGGGCTCCCACATTGTGCCAGGCACTGCAGATATATAGCAAGCAATTCCCTCCACTGAATTCAGCTTGCAATTCAGATCGACGATTTGGACAAGAAGAGAGTTATGCACTCCATGCGGAAACTGAGGCCCAGATAGCCTGTGTGAAATCCCAAAGGTCCCACGGGACCTCTGTGGCACAGCTGGGAATCGGGCCCAGGTAAGGTGAGTCCCAAACTCACGTTCTGGTTATTATTAATTAAAAAAATAAAACAATCCCCCAAAGAACCAAAGCCCCTCTCCCCCCCACAACTCAAGACACTTGAAAACCATTGGGAGCAAAACATATGTCCCATCCTCTGCAGATACTGCCAGGCAAAAACAGGGCAGGGCTGGGGCCTCAGGCCTATTTCCAGTATCGAAGCAACAAGGACCCCCCAAATAGCAGCTCGTCGCCACCAGAAACCGCCCGGGAAAGAGGGCAGCACCCCTCATTCCCCCCAGATTCTCCCATGTTCTAGGGCACCTTCAGGAGGGCCAGTCTCCTGGCCATGTGGCCTCTGCATGGCATCTGTCAGCAATTGTGGCAACTGCCAGCTCGCTAAATTCCAGATTGTTCGGGTATAAAAATCCCTCCCCTTTTCCCAGCATCCCAGTAAACAAGGGATAGAAGGGGACTGCAACTAGTCCACGGGCACTCAGAAAGGGATGGCAAGGGGTAGATCCCAGAGCCCTGCCGTGAGCGTCATTAGCCTGGGAGAATCCCCCTTGGGAATCAGCAATATAGCACACATGACACACGCACATCCGTGGAGCAAACAGAGAATCTTCATTCCTGGCTTTGATGGGCCACTGGTCTGAGCAGGGATGGGGGATATAGGTTGGCTGGGCCCATGGACTGGTCCAGGGCAGCGCTCTTGAAGAGCGATGGGACAGGATTTCTGCCCATTCCCTTCCCATGCTGGTGTAAATGGGGAGCGGCTCCCAGGGGTCAGTGGGGCTGAGTCCCCTCATTAATACAGCCTGGGACTCCTTGAGGTGGTGTCTTGGGATCAGATAGCAAACAGGCTGCGAACCCGGTTCAATGGGGACCCCTAGAACTGGCCTTGGGGCAGGAAGTGGCTTTCCGTTTGGCCTGTCCAGCACCGGGCACAATGGGTCCCAGGGCCATGGCTGGGGCTCCCGGGTGAGGGGCTGGGGGACTGGAGAATCCTCCCCATAATGACACTGCAGCTGGGAGAGGGACCCTGAACTTGACAATGGCTATTTATCTATTTAACAAAGCTCCCAAGGATGGGGGAGTAACCCCAGTGTGGCCCCATGGGAGGGGACAGGAATTGGGAGGCATTTTAAAGTAAGCCTGGTGGCCACATCCCAGCCAGGCCAGGAGTCAGTGACTGGCAGGCTCAGGGCTAGCGGGAGAGGGTGCTGGCGCAGGGCACAAGCCGATGGGGGGCTGAGATCGGGACCCACGGCTGGCACCTGGGTGATGCGAGTTAACTACTCCAGTTGGGTTAATTCTATGGAGGGCCTCGCCCCGATTTCCTCTCCCTGCTGGCAGGACGTCCTATGGATTTTCTGATGGCCGGAAGCCAGGGGGCACAGGGCAGCTAGGCTAGGGGATGGGGAAGGTGAGGGGGGTAGAGACCATCCGCAGGGACCTAGGTGCTGTGAAAACATGAGGTGCTGGCTTAGGGGGGCAGGGAATAGGGCAGAGACCTGTCCCCTCTAGGGGGTATTGGCCCCGATTCAGCCACGGGGCGGGGGACTGTCTGGCTTAGGGGGCGGGAATGGGTCACGGGGCCTTTTCCCTCTGGAGGACTCTGGCCCTGATCCAGTGCAGACCAGGGATGCAAACCCCTCCATCGGTGGCACAACTCACAAGCAGTTGCAGACCTGGGAGAAATGAGTTGCCTTCAGCTGGGACTGAGCAGGGACCAGCCAGGGGGTCTCCCTGGGGGTACGGAGGCAGGGGGCCAGCAGTTCACACTGCTGCTGTCCCCGATGCCCTGGTTCCCCTCTCCCCCCTGGGGCCCAGAGGGGCTGCCCTCGTTGAAAAGGGTTACGCACACCGCGGCGAGCATGGAACATCCTGTGCCGTGACACGAGGAAACAGACGTGCACAGAACCTAGAGAGGAGGGAAGAGAAAATGCAAGGTGCGGTGGAAATGGGCAGCTGCCTCCTTGGGGGATTGTCCCCAGGATCCTCCCCCACGCCTTCCCAGAGCTAAGGCCCTGCCACTCACCCCGTCCGAGGGCACCGCGCCAGACACATCCATCCTTCACCGGCGGCAGACGTCTCTTCCCCTGACAGTCCCTGTCAATCAGGTGTCAAGGTCTTGGGTCCCGTCGATGGGCTGGGGGACCCACCCATGCCCTGCCATTGGCTGGAGGAGGTATCTGGTGAGCTTACATTGGACAAAAGGAGCTGTCATTGAGGACCTATCTGGCACCACCCAGAGGGATTTGACTTTTCGGAGAAAAAAATGATGTTTTCTTTGAAGGGAAACTATTTTTTTGGTTTCAGAGTAGCAGCAGTGTTTTTTGGTGCTAAGATGCAACCAGCTCTGGGACAGGGCAGCTGGGGAACAACCACACATAACAATGCATGGGGACAGCTCGCCTGGTGCTGGAATGCAGCCACCTCTGGGGCAAGGCAGCTGGGGAACAGAGTGGTTGGGGGGGTCTGAATGTGACTCTGACACACACCCCAGTGACTGGGAGGGGCAGACAGTACCATCCTGTCATGAGAACTCAGGGTTCAGTTTCTCCTGAGCCTCCCCCAGCTTCAGCAGGGCCCCATGGCAGTGGGGGGGGCTTCATTGTCCCATTGCTGCCCCCCCCAGGGGTGCCAGGCTGAGCCAATGCCCAACAGCGTCACACCCCACAGATTGCAGCCAGTGTTGGGGGGGATCTGCTGCATGGGGAGGCTGTCCCCAAAAGACATTGTGCCTGACCCCCCGCCCCACCCTCTCCACCCATCCACACCCTCACCTCACATCAGCACCCTCACCCTGGCTATGTTCCCTGGCATACCCCAGCCATGCCTTACTCCCCCTCTCCCTGGCTTCCCCTCTCAGGGAGATGGGGGGGCAGTTAAGGGCAGGGGGATGGACGGGCTCTGGTGAGACAGGGACCAATCCAGCGATTCCGGCCTCCTGAGAAATAACCGAGAGGGGCTGGTTTTCGTTTTACTGAGAAACAAAAGTGAAGGGTGGGGGCGGGGACAAGGGACACTGTGGGGTAGGGAGTGGGGCCTGGGGATGATTCAGCGCCCAGGGTTGTGGGAAACGGGGACAGGGCGAGTTTCCGCCAGGCAGAGTGGGTGTCCGCTGATACATCCCTCGGGGCCGAGTTTCCTTGCTTCAATGGAGAGAGGGTGGGGCAGGAGTGAGGGGCGCTGGGAGAGCTAGATGGGGGAGCCCAGGGCTGGGCTAGTAGAGGGCTGCAGTTCAGAAGTGAGGGGGGAGCCCAGGGCTGGGCTAGCAGGGGGCTGCAGGTCGGAAGTGAGGGGGCAGCCCAAGACTGGGTTAGCAGGGGGATGTGGGTCAGGAGTGAGGGGCACCGTCAGAGCTGGGTGGGGAGCCCAGGACTCGGACGGGGGGTTGGGGGCTTCAGAAACAAAAGTGGGTTCTTTTCTGGACTGTTGGGTCCCAACTGTGATTTCTGGCCATTGAAATTCAACTTCAGAGATGACATTAGAGCAGCAGGACACAGCTGACCAAAGCATGAAACCAGTTCAGAGGGAATTATCCTGTGGGAGCCCAGACACCTGGGTTCTCTCCCTGGCTCTGGGTGGGGAGTGGGATCTAGTGGTTGGAGGGAGGGCTGGAACTCAGGACGCCTGGCTCCTTTCGCGGCTGTCTGATCTTGGAGAAGTTCCTTACCTCGCTGTGCCTCAGTTTCTGCTGAGCAAGCTGTGGCAGATGGGAGCAGGACGAGGGGGCTGGGTATCCTGAGCAGTTACTGCCCCTCGGCATGACCCCCTGGGTTGCTGGGGTTTCCAGTCCCACAGAGGTGAGGGCTCCAGGGCCCCTGGGCAGGGCCAGGGACTCTGCAGGCTGATTCATAGCGAAACGAAGATGCAAATCAAACGGGCTGGGGCCTGTAACTGTCTGCAAAGGGGAAAACATGGGGGGTGAGCCAGAAACTCAGCGATCCACCAGGGGGATGGCTCTGACCCACAGCTCCCACCTGTCCTGGTGCGGGGCTGGCCGTGACCCACAGCTCCCCACATTCTGGTGTTGGGCTGACTGTGACCCACAGCTCCCCACCTCCTCGTACAGGGCTGGCTGTGACCCACGGCTTCCCTCCATACTGGTACTGGACTGGCTGTGACCCACAGCTCCCCCCATCCTCATACATGGCTGGCTGTGACCCACGGCTTCCCTCCATACTGGTACTGGACTGGCTGTGAACCACACCTCCCCCTCTCCTGGTGCGGGGTTAGCTATGACCCATTCCTCCCCCCTCATCCTGGTCCTGGGATGACTGTGATCCATGGCTCCCCCCCATTCTAGTGTGGGGCTGGCTGTGACCCATAGTCCCCGCACCCAACCTGGTGCTGGGCTGGCTGTGACCCATGGCTCCCCCCAACCTGGTGCTGGGCTGGCTGTGACCCATGGATCCTCCCGCTGTGGTCTGGAGCTGTCTGTGACCCACGGCTACACGCCATCCTAGTGCAGAGCTGGCTGTCACCCACAGCTAACTGCCCACCACACACACACACACAGCCCTGATCCTGGTATGGGGCTGGCTGTGACCCATGGCTCTCCCCCACTGTCCTGGTACTGGGCTGCTGTGACCCATGGCTCCCTCCATTCTGGTGCTGGGCTGGCAGTGACCCACAGCTACCCCCATCCTGGTACTGGGCTGGCTGTGACCCACGGCTCCTCCATGTCCTGGTTACCAGCTGGCTATGATGCACAGCTCCCCCCATCCTTCTGCAGGGCTGCCTGTGACCCATGGCTCCCCCATCCTGTGGTGGATCTGGCTGTCACCCACAGCTAACTCCCTCCCACCCCCACATACATCCCTGGTCTTGGTTTGGGGCTGGCTGTGACCCACATCTGTGCACCCCCGTCTTAATGCTGGGCTGCTCTAACCCACAGCTCCACCCATCCTGGTGCGGGACTGTCTGTGATCCATGGCTCCCCTCCATTCTAGTGTGGGGCTGGCTGTGACCCACAGCTACCCCTGTCCTGGTGCTGGGCTGGCTGTGACCCACGGCTCCCCCCCCCATCCTGGTGCTGGGCTGGCTGTGACCCACAGCTCCCACCTGTCCTGGTGCAGAGCTGGCTGTGACCCATGACGACTCCTGTCCTGGTGTAGAGCTGGCTGTCATCTATGGCTAATCCGACCACATCCTGGTCCTGGTACAGGGCTGGCTGTGACCCAAGGCTCCACCCGTCCTCATGCTGCACTGGCTGTGACCCATGACTACCCCCAATCCTAGGACTGGGCTAGCTGTGATCCACAGCTCTCCTTCATTCTAGTATGGGGCTGGCTGTGACCCATGACTCCCCCACATCCTGCTGCAGGGCTGGCTGTGACCCACGGCTTTGCCTGTCCTGGTGCAGGACTAACTATGACCCATTCCTCCCCCCCCAGTCCTGGTGCTGGGCTGTCTGTGACCAATGACTCCCCCAATCCAGGTGCTGGACTGCCTTTGACCCGCGGCTCCTCCGTCCTGGTGCAGGGCTGGTTGTGACACACAGCTACCCCCCACCCCCTTCGTGGTGCAGGGCTCTCTGTGAACCACGGCTCCCCCGATCCTGGTGCTGGGCTGGCTGTGACCCACAGCTCCCCGAGTCCAAGTGCTGGGATGGGTGTGACCCATGGCTTCCTCTCGTCATGATGCTAGACTGGCTGTGACCCATGGTTCCCTCGATCCTAGTGTGGCCCTTACTGTGACACATGCCTCCCCTCCGTCCTTTGAGGCACTTACTATGACACATGACCCCCTCATCTCGGTGCCAGGCTCACTGTGACCAACAGTTCCCCCCCCATCCTGGTGCTAGGCTTGCTGTGACCCATGACTCCCCCCAATCCTGGTGTGGGGCTGGCTGTGACCCCTGGCTCCCCCAATCCAGGTGCGGGGCTGGCTGTGATCCATGGCTCCCCCGATCCTGGTGCTGGGCTGGCTGTTGTCACACCCCAAGGCCCCCTCCCTCAGGGAGTTCCCTGGGAAGGCAGATCAGCACTGTTTATTGCTAACACTGTTGCTAGTATTGCAAATAATTTTGGGAGGGTCAAACGTGTGTGAGTAGGGAGTGGAAGTTTCCTTTGCAGATACAAAAGGCCGAGGGGGGGAGAGAAAGAAGAAAGCAGAGAATGCGTTAACTCAGCGCTGCAGCTAGCAAGCTCAGTCTGAAGGTAAGAAGCTAACTCCAGCCCAAGGCCAGCTGCTACCTGCCAAGACAGAAAGGGGGAAGTCCAACCCTTCCCCGACCAGCCATGAGAAAGGAGAGTTGTTAAACAAAACGCAGAGGCCAGGGGAAAAAAGAATGGCAAAGGCCAGCCAGGAACTAACAGAACCGTCTCACGGCCCTGAAACTAAGTGTTTTGGGAAAGCTAAAAAAACTATGGAAGGCCGGTTTGGACTGGCACAGAGGGCACCAGGACCAGAGGTCCCCGAATGGAGCACAACCCCGCCCCAAGAAGCTAGGACTTAAAAACCCTCCTGAGAGTTGGAACAATTCAGAGAGCACAGCAGATTCTTGGACGGCCTGGGCCCAGGACAGCACTCCCACCCACCTTCCCCCACCTTCTTCTGACGTTACACCCAGACTTGGCCAGTCTGGGTCATGCATGTGTGAGTATGAAAGTGGGTTAGGGATTGGGGCATTAACACTTTCTTTCTTCCCCTGAGTGACATAGGAGCATTCCCAGCACTCTCTGCTATTATTTTATTATTTTATCAATAAAGCTTTAAAATTTAGACCCTTGGTGTGCTTCGTCATCTCCTCCCTAGAAAGATCCTGAGGCATCAGCCTGATCAACTGACACCTTCCGGCAAATTGGTAACAAAAATCTGTCACAGTTTTGGTGGAGAATTGCGGAGCAGGGGAGCCCTGCAGAACGCACCAACTGTTCTGCCCTTGATATTTCATGTTTTCTCCGCTCAGCACTGTTGGTATTTCATGTTGAGGATTTTATAATTACAGGTGTGCCCCACCCTCACTTGTATCATAGCTGAGAACTGAAGAACTGCTCTCTACCAAAGTCAGAGGGGGAAAGGCAGGGAAAAGGTGCTGGTGGGTCAACCCCCGGCTGTAGAAGTGCCAGGTTCTAGGAGGAGGACTTCGAGATCCTCGCTCCAAGAGAGAATCCTTGGTCCCTACACCCTCAGTTGTAAAAGGGCTGACTGGAAGAGGAGAACTTTGGGTTTCTCGCTTTGTCTCTGGGAGGGGTTTTGCATTTGGTGTATGGGACCTGGGTGGTAGAAGGCCGAGCAATACGGAGGGAGACTTAACCTCTTTTTCTCTTGTCCAGTGGGGTAACATTGGAAGCCCCAGTGCTGGCAGGGAGCAACGTGAAATCTCAAGAGATTAACGGACCTTAAGAGTTGTACTGACGGATTGTGACATCATGTTCTGGAAACAGATGCGTACAGCTGCGGACTTGGGAGCCCTGCAGTCGTGGACAATGGCATCAGCAATGGGTTCAAGCCTAGACATACAGGCTTTCAGGAGCGCGGACATGGTAGTCCAGCTGCCTGGTCAGCTGGCATCACGGGAGGGAGGTGGACCTGATGCCCGAGCCACAAGGGAGGCAGCAAAGAGGGACAGGACCCTGCTGCCTCTTTCAAAATGGGGGTGAGGACCCCTCCCGTCTGGAGAGGGCTCTCGCCAAGGTGGGATACAATCCATAGGATTCCGTGAGGGAGCTTCAGAGCAGTGTGCATTCTTGGCAGGATTTGTTAGACTTGTATGCCAAGTATGAAAAGCAGAAGGGCAAAAATCTAGGGGCAGCTGTGGGATTAATTTGGCCTGCAGCAGCCATGTGGTATCAAATGTTGTCGGGACAGAAAGAGGAATTGGGAAGAAGGGAAGAGGTGTGTACCTGGCAGACTTCCAGGCGGAAAGGGTAGAACGCACCCACCTGGAAGCACTGGGTAAGCAGGTATTGGTCCTTCAGGGGCTTGTCAAGGATTTGACCACCTGGGCTCAGCAGTCCCCCAACGGCAGTGTGCTTGCCATGAAAAGAAAATTAAACAGTTAAAACATCAATTGGCCATGCGTTTGGTCCAGGCAGCGAGCCTCATGGGGGATGATTCAGGTGACCCTCGTGAGGGCTTTGATCTCTCCCTTTGTGAGGATCCTCAGTTTTGGGCAGAACCTTGTTGAACCCCTATAGCGGCCCTCATTAAGACTGAGGAGACGTCCAGCGGGTGAAGTGGGGGGAGAAGGTCGTATGTACGGCACCCCCAACTACAAGGAGAGCACCCCGTGGGGTAGTTATGAAGAGGAAAAGGACCAGGAAGAGTGGGGGCTAGTTAAGGAGCCCACCCTCCTTGCTGAATTGGTAGTGAAACCAAGCCTGTGCCCATGGAAAGGAACGGTTCAGTGAAAAAACAGGATCGGGCCCAGACAAGCAGGCAGGCAACAGTTAAAGAAATTGGAAAAGAGAAAGTGAGAGGTTAACTCTGAAGAGGCTGGAGGGATTTAAGCAGTGAAACTTCGTAAAAATGTTAAAAGAAAAGGTGTTAAGAGAAGAAAATTCTTGGTTTCTTTGCAGCTATTCTGAGGAAAAACAGGCCCTTTTCCAAAGGAATGTCTGTAAATAATACAGGCAAAGAGGTTATCAAAGTGAAATCATTTGACTATGAACAAGTTAGTCAAATTTGCTAAAAGAAAACTCTTAGTGTTTTGCAGGTTTAAGATGAATTGGTGTTGTTTTAAATAATACCACTAAAATCCATTTGACTCTTTTATTCAAAGTTGCAAAACCAAGAAACGCTTTTGCCAGACACAGGTAACTAGTGTTGTTTAACTTTGGTATTTAGCATTTAACCCTTAAGGTACCTCAATGCTTTACAAAATTTAAACTTTTTAAATAAAGACCAAAGTCTGCAGCAGGGCACTCAAAGCCAGGAAAATGGGAAAAGATTTTAAATCCGTTTTTTGGTAACAAAATAGCAAATAAGAACTGTAGTAAAAGAGACAAAGACCATGCCCAGCACTAAGCCTTAAGGTGGCTCTTTGTAATCAAACTGTCACTTTGCCAAAGGAAGCCACAAAAGGTTGTGTTTTCTTTTTCAAATCACTGTGTGTTTTGGAAGCAGGAGTTAAAAGTTAAAAGTTAATCAGAACTCTGGTAAAAGTTTCCAGTTAGCAATAATCTCGCCTTGGATTAACCTCATTGGCTACGATACTGCCACTGTGCAAAGCTGATTGTGTCCCTTGTAAGACAGAGTCTCTGAGCTGCTGATAGTTTTGAATCCAATGCAAGCTAGAAAGCATCTGTGTTAATGCAAACTACCTAATTAATAAAGGTAAAGCCATTGAAACCTGGCCTTCCTATAGAATAAACACAGGAAAATATGGGGGTAATTCCTCTGTTTTGCCTGCAATCAGCAAGGGTATTTGTAAAAGAAAGGAATATTTTAAGCAAGAATCTGCCCCCCCCCAAGGAGTAGAAACATGTTATTTTTGTCTTCCAAAAAATCAAAAGAAGCTGATACCACCTGAAAATCAACCCAAAATACCATGACTCAACTGTCACAATAGAAATTGTGTTTTGTGTTCTATGTTTTGTCTTGTATCATTTGTTTTGTTGCTAGCACTGCTGTGTAATAAATGCTTCAGGGAAACATCCTTAGGCAGCAGACAGCATATTGGGAGAAATTGGTTTTGGAGCAGGGATTACACGTACTGTGGACCTGGAGGTAATTAAAAATGAATTAAGCTCTCTGTCCCAGATACAAAACAGCCTAATACAGAAAGAAATGGAAATGAGAAACCATACTGCTATAGCTCTGGGAGGTAATGCAGATACTTGCTTTATCCACCTTGGAACACAAACTGTTTCGGGAAATCTTGGGAAACACTAAGGTTTTAATACACTTGCTAAAGCAAAGAAAACGATCATTGTTTGATATTTATCAGTACGAACAGATGCAGTATGTTTCTAACATAGTAAGGCCAGACCTTTTAACTGGGGGAAATTGTTGTTAAAATCGCACATCAACAAGCTCCGGAAGCAAAGATATGGAAAATTAACCCACTCCCCATATTGCACATGGGATCCTTCTGGCTACCCCAGACTTCGAGCCAGTGGGCTGGGGAGGGAGGGAAGTGACTGGACACCAGAGGCGGGTACTGAGTGGACTGCTCAAAAGTGGGTGTGTTTGTTCTAGCCTGTTGCTCCAAAGGCCTCTAAGACATTTCACTAGAATCCTGTACGTGGGATGAATTGGATTATAAAACCAAATTACGGTATAATGGGCAATGTGTATGTGTTAATTCCTGGGGGAAAGAGTTTTGGGAGGATGGAAATGTTAGCAACCTGCTAGTAGACAAACGTAAATGTAGTTAGTGTGTCTACCAATAATCACATTTATTGTTTTGCCACAACCAAAAAGTCTCAGCTTTGCCCAGCTGAGGAAGGAGCCGTGTGAAACCCATGAAGTTGTAGAGGCCGCTTTAATTAATGAAAAGTGTAAGAGGATCGTTGTTAAAAACATCCAGGGATGGCAAATTGAAGACAAGGTAATGTTGCAAAAACTGGGGAAAGCAGCCCACACCCTGGATGTTAAGTGGGTGGGTCCGTAGTCCATTGTGAACCGCATCTCCCTGATAGTGTACCAGCTTCAGCTACCCAGCAAATTAAAATGAGTGCATGCCAATCAATTCAAAACATAGATTTCTTCCTAGGTTTCTGGTCATGGCATCGTGGGCCTTGGTTGTGGACCAGCCACCTGCCTGGACCATTCGGGTTTCTAGCTATCCATGGGATTATCTGAATAATTATAATTTTGAAAAGGGAGAATACCCCCAAAGGCTCTCCCTGGCTCGAGCTGCTGATGGGGCTCTAGCCATCGTGTAGGGGAAGTCTGGAGGGGAGGGGAGGTGCCTTGGAGACAGTTCATAGTCCGGATAGACACAGCAGGATCACAGCAAAATACCTGGTGGGTAGCCCATTGGGACAAACCCTGTTCCTCCTGTGGGGGCCTGAAGTGGAAGTGAAATGGGAAGCCCTCTGGCAAGCAATAGCAATTACTGATCTCAGGGCATAATATTGTTGTTGTAACCTCCTAAACCAGGCAAACAACATCCATAATGAAAGCCAGGGAGGGCTGTAACGAGACAACTAATAATTTAGGGAGGTTTCATCTGTGCCTCAGTTTCCCCAATAGGCGCATTTGTGTTGTTCTTTTTCTTTCCCTCTTGCTTTATTAACAGGACAAAACAGTAATAGCGAGAGCCCAGGGACACCCTGAACAGGCGTTGTGGGAGTGCTCTTGCTGCTTCACGCCTGCAAAATTTGTCAGGGCAAAATCAGGTATGTATGATGGCACATATCTATAAGTATCATCATGTGTCCGACACTCTTGTCCTCCTTTGTTAATTGTATCACTGTTCAGAATCAACCGTGGTAAAAAAAACAAAGGTCAATTATCCATTGGCGAGGGCAATTGTGGTTTAGCATCCTAAGAAGGTGGCATCACCTATTATCTGGGATCTGGAATTGAGTGGTCCATTGCAACATGTGGAAAGTGGCTCCCTCCAATGACATAGCTAAGTGGTATGTGCTGACTACATCTCCTATCAGCACATATGGCAGTTGTGGCCTATGAAGCCCCCTCAAATGGTATGTAAAAAGAAAACAGTGCCAGGCCGCTTTTATAAGGTGGGTCAATACATCTGTTGGGAAGGGTAGGCATTGGAATATGCCCCTACTGCAGCACATGTGTTTACCAATACCTCTGCGTGTGTTTGGAGCACCACCAACCCCAGAGTGCCTTTTGATTTGCTGTTAAGATCACAAATGCAAAATTTTTCAGTGCATTGGCCCGCCGTTCTGCAATAGACTGTTAATGTTTCTAACTATGTTGTGATTAATTTTTCATGAATAACACCCTGTCATAAACATACAGCTAAGAGTCACATAAAATCCCTCCTTACCTATAAAGGATTAAGAAGTTCAGATAACCTGGTCGGCACCTGACCAAAAGGACCAATAAGCAGAGAAGATACTTTCAAATCTGTGTGGGGAAGGTTTTTGTTTTGTGTTCCTTTGTTGTCTCCGAGTCAGCAAGGAACCAGGGCAGGGAAAATACATCTCCCTAAGCCATATCTGAACTAAGCATCTAATATTGCAGAAATAGTAAGTAATAGTAAGGAAATGTGTTAAATTATCTTTTGCTGTAGCTTGTGAATTTTCCCTGTGCCAAGAGGGAGGTTTATCCCTGTTTTTGTAACTTTAAAGTTTTGCCTTGAGGGGAAATCCTCTGTGTTTTGAATCTTTTTGTTACCTTGTAAAGTTATCTTCCATCCTGATTTTACAGAGGTGATTCTTTTATCTTTCTTAAAATAAATTCTTCTTTTAAGAACCTGATCGATTTTTCATTGTTCTTAAGATCCAAGGGTTTGGGTCTGTGTTCACCTGTACCAATTGGTGAAGATATTATTCTCAAGCCTCCCCAGGAAAGGGGGTATAGGACTTGGGGGAATATTTTGGGGAATAGGACTTCAAGTGGTCCTTTCCCTGATTCTTTGTCTAAATCACTTGGTGGTGGCAGCGTACTGTTCAAGGACAAGGTGGAATTTGTGCCTTGGGAAAGTTTTTAACCTAAGCTGGTAAAAATAAGCCTAGAGGGTCTTTCATGTGGGTCCCCACATCTGTACCCCAGAGTTCAGAGTGGAGAAGGAACCCTGACATGATGGCAGAGCGGTGGGATCATTTTGAACCAAAAGCACAGTAGGATTTTAAAAGGACAATTTTTTTTTCCTTTTGGCTGTTTGAAAAGCAGGGAGGGTTTTTTTGTTTGTTTTGTTTTTTAAGCTGTGAGCAGCTGGAGTTCTTTTTCTCTGCCTGAGGGCAGGGTAGTTAACTTCCTGCAAGGGAATCCACAAGTGGTGTTTTTTTTATTTTCCAGCTTTCAGATTAGGCTAGGTTAAGCACAGGAAGACTAGGATAATGGACAGTGAAGTCCAAAAGAAATTAGCATTAGCCAGATTCGAAGCTGAAGAGAGACAAAAAGAACAAGATAGACAGATGGCCTTAAGGCGCTTGGAGATGAAGGCAGAAAAAACCAGGGCAGAGGCAGAAAAAGCCAGGGTGGAGGCAGAAGAAGTTGCACATAAGAGAGCCCTGGAGGATAAAGAAAAAGAGAGGAAGCATGGACTGGAGTTAGAGATGGCAAGGGTTAAGCAGAATATACCAGCCAACCCTAGCGATCCTTCTCCAGGTACCGCTTCCCATCCCAGAAAGTTCCCCACCTACAAGGGAGGTGATGATACAGAGGCCTTCTTAAAAAATTTCGAAAGGGCCTGCCTTGGGTACAGCATCTCTGCAGACCAGTATATGGTAGAGCTGAGACCACAGCTCAGCGGACGCTTAGCAGAGGTGGCAGCTGAAATGCCTAAGGCACACATGAACAGCTACAAACTTTTTAAAAACAAGGCCAGAATTAGAATGGGGCTAACACTCGAGTATGCCCATCGGTGGTTCAGAGCCCTGAAATGGAAACCAGATGTGGCATTTTCCCGACACACCTACCACATTGTAAGAAATTGAGATGCTTGGATATCAGGAACAAGCATTAAATCTCTGGAAGATCTGCCTTTCCTAATGCAAATGGAGCAGTTCTTAGAGGGTGTTCCTGAGGAAATAGAAAGGTACATCCTAGATGGGAAGCCCAAAACTGTAATCAAGGTTGGGGAGATTAGAACCGAATGGGTGGAGGTGGCAGAAAAGAAAAAAACTAGTAGCAGTTGGAGCGAATATCTGAAGGGGCAACCTGAAACAAAACCCTACCACCGGGGGCAGCCCAAGGCCCCACCTACATCCCAAGGAAAACCCCAAACCCCTTATTGTCCCACCACACCAGTCTCCAGCAACCCACCTTGCCCCAGTGACCAGTTGGCTGGGCGATGTTTTAAATGTAATAAGCTGGAGCATATAAAGGCCAACTGCCCCAAGAACCCCAACAGATTGCAGTTCATTACACTAGAATCACACCAAAGGTCCCCAGGCCCAGATGCCTCCCAGGTACCCTCAGAGCAAAGGGAAACTGCGTGTGGGAGGGAAGAAGGTTATCGAGTGGAGGGACACTGGAGCACAAGTGTTAGCTATCCACCAATCCTTAGTGGACCCCAAATTCATCAACCCAGAGGCCCAAGTGACAATTCAACCCTTCATGTCAAACTCTCTAAACTTGCCTACAGCCTGGTTGCCTGTCCAGTACAAGGGCTGGTCAGGAATGTGGACTTTTGCAGTCTATGATGATTATCCCATTCCCATGCTGCTGGGGGAAGACTTGGCCAACCATGTGAAGCTAGCCAGGAGGGTGGGAATGATCACCCGCAGCCAGGCTAAGCAAGCCTTCACACCTATCCCTGTTCCTGTGCCTTCTACAGGGGCCCAGGCTGTGTTACCAGAGACCCAGACTGAGGTGGTGGAACTGGACCCCATGCGTACTGTGACCCACGGCTCTCCCCATCGAGGTCCAGGACTGGCGGTGACCCAGGGCTCCCTCTCGTCCTAGTATGGGACTGGCAGTGACCCACGGCTCCCCTCCTCCTTCCCCGCTGTCTTGGTGCTGGGCTGGCTGTGAGCAATGGCTCTCCCCATCCTGGTGCAGGACTGGCTATAACCCATTGTGATGAAGTTGGACTGTTCTTAATGTTTCCTCTGACTACTGTAGGGGTGCCTCAGTTTCCCCTATGCATTTCTTGAGTCTCTAGGTGGTGGGATAAGGGGGTGTAATTATTGCAGAGCAAAGGGCCCAGTGCACACAAATGGCCAACACTCAGTCTCTTGGTAACTAATGGCCTAGGCCCTTCACCCCGCAAGGTGATAGCTAAAGGTGTTGGAGAACAGAGGAATCAGGTGACCTCCTGGCCTGGGAAAGGGACAAAGCCCAGAGGAGAAGGGGCTGGAGGGTGAGTCAGTTTGGAGCTAACTGAGGATGAAGAGTGAAGTGTAGACATGGGTGTTTGGCTCACTGCCCCCCAAAATGGACCCGGCTGAGGGGTCCTGCTCTCCGTACCTACAAGCTCTGTTTTAGACCATGTTCCTGTTGTCTAATAAACCTCTGTTTTACTTGCTGGCTAAGACTCATGTCTGACTGCGAAGTTGGGGTGCAGGACCCTCTGGCTTCCCCAGGACTCCACCTGGGCAGACTCGCTGTGGGAAGCACACGGAGGGACAGAAGATGCTGAATGCTCCAAGGTCAGACCCAGGAAGGTGAAGCCGTGTGAGCTTCTTGCCCTGGAGACAGTCTGCTCAGAGAGAGGAGACTTCACCAGAGTCCTGACTGGCTTTGTAAGGAGCAATTCCAGAGCATCACCTGGGGACTCCGTGACACCCATTCCTTCCCCCAATCCTGTAACTGGGCTGGCTGTGATCCATGGCTCCCCCCCATTCTAGTGTGGGGCTGGCTGTGACCCATGGCTCCCCCCGTCCTGGTGCTGGGCTGGCTGTGACCCATGGCTCCCCCACATCCTGGTACTGGGCTATCTGTGACCCACTGCTCCCCCCATTCTGGTGTGGGGCTGTCTGTGACCCACGGCTCCTCCCCCCCGTCCTGATTCCCAGCTGGCTGTGACCCATGGCTCCCCCCCATCCTGGTGCTCAGCTGGCTGTCATCCATGGCTAACCCCCCCAACCCCTGGTCCTGGTGTGGGGCTGGCTGTGACCCACAGCACCCCCCATCGTGGTGCTGGACTGGCTGTGACCCACAGCTTGCCCTGTCCTGGTGCAGGCCTGGCTCTTACTCATGGCCCCCACTTTTCAGGTGCAGGGCTGGTGGTGACCCATGGCTCACCCTTCCGTCCTGGTGCAGGGATCTCTGTGACCCATGGCTACCCCCCATCCTGGTGTGAGGTTTTCTGTGACCCATGGCTCCCCCCCATCCTGGTGCAGGACTTGTTGTGACCCACAGCTGGCCCTGTCCTGGTGAGGAGCTGGCTATCACCAAGTCTAACCCCCACGCCCCTGGTCCTGATACGGGGCTGGCTGTCAGGTGACCAGATGACAAAAATGAAATATTGGGACGCATGGGGGGGCGTGGCAGAGAAAAAAAAATGCTGGCAGCAGGAAAAAAAAAGTGCTGGAGCGCCGCCCCCCCGCCGCTGCCGCCACCACCAGAAGCTGGACTGGAGCAGTTTGCAGGGTGAGTGCTGGGGGCGACCCCCACCCTCCAGGCTTGTGCCGCCATGCAGCTGAGCAGCACAAGCCTGGGAGGGAGGAGGAATCCAGCATGCTTGGGGAAGAGGTGGGGCCAGGGCAGAGATTTGGGGAGGGATCCAATGGGGCAGTGGGGGTTGGGGCTGGGGCGAGGGCAGGCCAGGGTGGAGATTTGGGGAGGGATCCAATGGGGGAAGGAGGGGCGGGGCTGAGGGGGGGCGAGAGCCCCTCCGGGCTCCGCCTGTGCTGGAGCCAAGGGCAAAATTGCTTGTTTGTCCCGTGTCCCAACAGAACATCGGTCGGAACATGGGACAAACAAGCAAATCTTGGGATAAAATCGGGACGTCTGGTCACCCTAGCTGGCTGTGACCCATGGCTCCTGACCTCCGTCTTGCTGCTGGGCTGCTGTGACCCACGGCTCCCCGTGTAGGAGTGGGGAGTTTTGACCTGGTAATGTTGCGTGGGAATTTTACTGGTTTACTCTGCATTGGTGCTGGATGGTGGTGGGATATCAGAGAGTCACTTCACTTGAGGGATGAGCATGTAACCTGACACCAGGAGCCAGGTGACACCTTCTGCCTGGGAAACTGGACAAAGGCTGGAGGAGGAGCCAGGGGTGTGGCTGGGAGGGGAGAGTGCTGGAGGGGGTTTCAGTTTGGAGCTGGCTGGGAAGATGGTGGGACGCCCAGAACCTGGGTCTGAGCTCCCCACCCCCCAAGATGGACCTGACTGAGGGGTCCTGTTCTCTGTACCTACAAGCTCTGTTTGGGACTGTATTCCTGTCGTCTAATAAACCTTCTGTTTAACTGGCTGGCTAAGAGTCACGGTGACTCGCAGGAAGTGGGGTTTCAGGGCCCTGACTCCCCCACATTCTGTGACAACTGGCGGCAAGAGATGGGATGTACTGCACCCCATGGACGGCGCTTCCTGCAGTAAGTGACTGGGGAGCAGTAAAACGAAGGGGGATTAATGAGAATCAGGCATGCTGAAGGCTCAGAGAGCTGTGGTTTCGGGAGGCAGCGGAGCTGTGCTTAACCCCTGGGAGTGTATGACCAGCAAGAAGGACTGTTGCAGTAATGGGGTCCCCCTGGGGACTGCGGTGAGCAATTCCAGCAATGGAGGAGTTTGCAGCTTCACCCTGGGAGATAGGACTGTTGAAGGAACAGGGTCCCCTGGTGAATGGTGCCAGGGGTGGAGGAGTCTATGACTTGACCCTGGGAGAGAGGTGGTGACCTGGAGAAGGGCTGGCACAGTAGAGGTTCTTCCTGGAAACCATGGGGAGCTGAGGTCACACAGATGTGTGAGTCCACAGCAACTTGGGAACAGCAGGAAAATGTATAACCATCTCCTTGAGAGGGACCTGGTAGAGCTGTGCAGGCAGAGGGGGCTGTGCATTGGAAAGCTCACCAAAGAACAGCTGATTGCCCACCTGGAGGAGGAGGATTGCTCAGAGGAGCCGATCCCTGTCCCTGAGAAAAACAGCCCAGCAGATGCAGCGCGGGCATTGGTGTCTGTCCTGGCTGGGATGGGTCAGACTGCTGCTGAGGGCATTCCAAGGACCCTCCCACCTACAGGGCTGCCCAGAGGATTCAGAGGGCCTGGGGCAAAGCGTGGGAATGGACATAAAAAAAGGCGCCACCCACTGCAGCGCTTATACTCACCGAGTGGCACTCCGAGTCTTCGGTGGCAGTGGCAGCGGGTTCTTCACTCACTCTGCGTCTTCGGCAGCACTGAAGGACCCAGCACCAAAGTGCCGCCGAAGACCCGGACCGCTGCCGGGTAAGTAAAAGTGAAAAAGGCGTCTCTAGCCAGGGAAGGGATTCTCGGCTAGGGCTCACGGGGCCTGGGGCCTGGAGAAAATCGTGCCTGGGCTGTCCTGCCTACCTCTGGCTAGGGGAGGGTCTGGAAGAAGCCCAGGCAAACACTGAGAGCACCATGATCCCCGCAGCCAGCAAGGGATCCTCACGGCAGAGCTTCCCATCGCTGGAGCTGAGGTGGCTGGAATGGGAGAGAGAGATAAAACTGAAAGAGCTGGAGTTGAGGCAGCATGAACTGGAGGAGCGGGAGAAACAGTGGCAGCATGAACTGGAGTTGGGACGGCTGAGAAGCAGAGAGCCCCCTGCTTCAGGGAGTGAGGGGGACCCAGGACTGCATGGAGCTTTGATAAGCGCATCCTGTCCCAGTTTAAGGAAGGGGAGGACATAGATGAATTCCTGATGGCCTTTTAGAAAACCTGTGGGCTGCACAGCATTGACCCTGCAGATAGGCTCCAGTTTCTCACTCCCTTACTGGACCCCAAAGCCGCAAGGATGTAAAGCTGAATGGAAGGGGTAGAGGCAGGAAACTATGAACTGTTCAAAATGGCCCTGCTAGTTTGTGATGACTCCCGAGGTGTCAGGTAAAGGAGGAATTTTATGCTACCCTTAGCTGTATGTTTATGACACAAGGTGTACCAGAAAAAGTTCCAGAGTCAGCATAAAACCCCATAGGACACATATCTGGAACTGATTCTCTGAATGGAGGGATATGTCCACAAGTGGGCAGATGAGGCCTAGACTAAGGAGGACACGGTTAAACTGATTGTACTGGAGCAACTGTATGAGCATTGCCCATCCGACCTCAGGATATGGTTGGTGGACAAAAAGCCAGAGGACCTGCAGAGTGCAGGGCAGCGGGCTGACGAGTTTGTGGACAGATGGTCAGGGGATGGAAAGGAGGAGTCCCAAAAGAATACGCCCACCATGATGCAGACAGAGAGTCACCCTGGGACCCCCCAAAGGGGGAATGTGGAGAACCCTCTCCCAAGGGGAACAACAGGCATCAGGACCAACTGCCCGGCTTAAGGGGACCAACGGAACATGATCTGCTATTACTGCGGCCAAAGGGGCCACATACAGACCCAGTGCCCCAAGCTCAAGGACAGACTGAGCAGACAGAATCCGCACAGAGTTAACTGGGTAGAGACCCAGCTGGAGGAGGGGCAGGCTTCCCAGGCGGTGGGGGGCTGGTGGCTTACCAACTGATCCAGAGGGAGGATTTTCACAGACCAGCTCCTCTGGGGGGGCTGGATGCTCTGGATTCAAGGTTCTCAGTTTACAGGGTGGGTGCAGGGCTGTTCCTGCAGAGCGAGTGCCTTGTTCCCCTGGAGGTGACGCTCACCCAACCTAAGGTGGTGGCTCCAGATTGGGTTGTGCCCAACATCTCCCTGACCCTGATGGGTGTGGGCAGGACCCCACTCAAGATGCTCATGGCGAGGGTACATCTGAAATGGGGGCCCAAGGAGGGCCCTGAGGATGTGGGCGTGCACCATCATTTGCCCACTGAGGTGTTGATGGGGGATGACCTAGAGGATTGGCCAAGCAACCCCCAGAATGCCCTAGTCGTGACCAGTAACCAGAGCCGACAAGGGGCACTACACCCTGACATCGGGGAGGGTACCTTGCTGGAGGCACAGGACCCTACCATGGTGGGGAGGGAGTGCCCAGGGACATGGTTCAGAGGGGCAGAGGCTTCAGACCCAGCCAGCGAGAAGGATCAGGCCCCCACCCCTTCCGCAGCTGCTGAGTTGCAGAAAGATCCCTCCTTGCAGAAGCTAAGGGACCTGGCTGGCTTCAGTGCCGCACAGACCATGGGGAGAGGTTGCTAGGAGAGGTTTCTGTGGGAGAAGGGATTCCTCTACCAAGAATGAACTCCCCCAGGGGAAGTGGAATCGTGGGGGATCTGAAGGCCCCTGGAAGTTCCCCAGAAGTATTGCCACAAGCTCCTGTACCTGGCCCATGACATCCCTCTCTCAGGACACCAGGGAATCCGGTGCACCAGGCAGAGGCTGCTACAGAACTTTTACTGGCCTGGAGTCTTTACTACTGTCCAACAGTATTGCCGATCCTGTGACCCCTGTCAGAGGGTGGGGCAGACCCGGGACAAGGGGAAAGCGGCTTTGCTACCTCTGCCCACTATAGGGGAGCCTTTTCAGAAGATGGCCTTGGACATAGTGGGGCCTCTCAGCAAGATGACCCGGTCGGGAAAGAAATACATTCTGGTGGTGGTAGATTTCTCTACCTGCTACCCTGAGGCAGTGGCTCTTGTAGAAGCACCTCTGATCTGTATGCTATGTATAACCTGTATGCTCAAAAGGTCTGTTACACTTCACTCCGCCTTTTGTCTCCTCTCCCTCTTTGAATACCTGTGAAGTGGCTTTCCCCCTCCCCTTCCCTCCTGGAATGCTTGCAGGATGAATGGGCTGGTTGAACAGCTGGAAGATCAAAAGAGCTCCCAGGTAGACAAGGTGTCTGGGACTCGAATTAGACAGCACTCACACACCCAATGCATGGACACTGCCCGAGGTGGAGTGTGACCAACCAGATGTGGCCAAGTCATCTCTAGTCGCAGGCCATGAGGAGCAGGTCCTTAAAAGGGGAAGGGGCCATATGCTCAGCAGTGCGCTCACAAGCTTGTACCTCCCGTGAAGGCCCTTCGCCTGGACCTCCTGGGCAGTGGTTTGCTGTGTTGCAGTCCAGTCATGCCTTGGCCTTCCTGATTACACCTCTGCATGCTCTAGCAATATTTTTATACTCCTCCCCAGTCCTCTGTCCAAATGTCCATTTCTTGTAAGCTTCCTTTTTGAGTTTAAGCTCACCGAAGATTTCACTTTTAAGCCAAGCTGGTCGCCTGCCGTATTTGCTATTCTTTCTGCACTTTGGGATGGTTTGTTCCTGCACCCTCAATAAGGCTTCTTTAAAATACAGCCAGCTCTCCTGGACTCCTTGCCCCATCATATTAGCTTCCCAGGGGATCCTGCCCATCAGTTCCCTAAGGGAGTCTAAGTCTGCTTTTCTGAAGGCCAGGGTCTGTATTTTGCTACTCTCCTTCCTTCCTTTAGTCAGGATCCTGAACTCAACCATCTCATAGTCACTGCTGCCTAGGTTGCCACCCACTTCTACTTCCCCTATCAACTCCTCCCTGTTTGTGAGCAGCGGGTGAAGAGGAGCACGGTGACGCATTAGATCACAGCAGAGCCGTAACTAGGTATTTTTGCGCCTGAGACAAGAATATAAAATTGCGTCCTGCCCCAGGGCTGGCTCTTCGACAGCAATTTGGCGGTGGGTCCCTCAGTCCCTTTCGGAGGGAAGGGCGTGCTGCCAAATTGCTGCCGAAGAATGAATGAAGTGGCGGCGGCAGAGCTGCCGCCGAAGTGCTACCGATTACGGATATTTTTTTTCTTCTTCTTTTTTTTCCCCTCTGCCGCTTTCTGTGCCCCTTGACTTAGTGCGCCTGAGCCAAGTCCCTCACTCACCTTGCCCTTGTTACAGCTCTGGATCACAGAACCCCCCTTGGGAGCTGCCAATTATGTGCCAAGTCTACTTCTGCCCCTGCTTTCCTGCCCTGTCAGCTTAGGACTTCAGTGCCCTGCCTGGTCTGAGCCAGGCCCGCTGGCCTGCTGCAAACCCAGACCCAGGTCTGAACCACAACCCCTAACAGCTGGAGGCTTGACTGAAAGCAGCTTACAGAAGTGTTCTTGTCTTTAACACTCAGATGCCCAACTCCCAATGGGGCCTAAACCCAAATAAATCTGTTTAAAGCTTATACAGGGTAAACTCATAAATTGTTCGCCCTCTAAAACTGATAGAGAGAGATGCATGGCTGTTTGTCCCCCTGCCCCAGGTATTAACACATACTCTGGGTTAATTAATAAGTAAAAAGTGATTTATTTAAATACAGAAAGTAGGATTTAAGTAATTCCAAGTAGTAACAGACAGAACAAAGTGAATTACCAAGTAAAATAAAATAAAACATGCAAGTCTATGTCTAAGAAACTGAATACAAATAACATCTCACCAGTTCTAGTAAGTTTCTTTTCACAGATTAGTCTCCTGCTAGTCTGTGTCCAGCAATCACTCACACCCCCTGTAGGGACTGTCCTTTATTCCAGTTTCTCTCAGGTATCCTTGGGAGTGGGGAGACTCTCTCTTTCACCAGCTGAAGACAAAATGGAGGGGTTTCCCAGGGGTTTAAATAGACTTTCTCTTGTCGGTGGAGATCCCCTCCTCTCTCCTATGCAAAGTCCAGCTCCAGGATGGAGTTCTGGAGTCACTTGGGCAAGTCACATGTCCACGCACGACTCACAGTTTTTACAGGCAGAAGCCTTGTCCACATGCAGCAAAGAATCCTGTGGCACCTTACAGACTAACAGACGTATTGGAGCATGAGCTTTCATGGGTGAATACCCACTTCGTCAGATGCAATACGTCTATTAGTCTATAAGGTGCCACAGGACTCTGCTGCTTTTACAGATCCAGACTAACATGGCTACCCCTCTGATACTTGTCCACATGCTAGCTTGAATGTCTCTAGGAAGACTTCTTATGTGGATTGGAGCATTCCAAGATGCATTGTTCCTTAAATGCTTCTTGATTGGGCACTTAACTTTGTGAATTCCTTTCTAAAGAAGCTGACCAAATGCTGTACAATGCTTACTTAGAAATCAAGCCAGTATATGGCCAATATTCATAACTTCAAGTACAAAAATGATATACGTGTACAAATAGGATGAATAGATTCAGTAAACCATAACCTTTACAGAGAGATGATACATGGCACATGCGGCATAAAACATACTCCAGTTATGTCATATTCTGATGAAGTATTATGGGATACATTGTCACACACAGCCCCTAGTCAGTTCCTCCAGCATTTGCACCAGGAAGTTGTCCCCAACACTCTCCAAAAACTTCCTGGATTGTCTGTGCACTGCTGTATTGCTGTCCCAGCAGATGTCAGGGTGATTGAAGTCCCCCATTAGAACCGGGGGCCTGTGATAAGGGCCAGCTTTAGGAACTGCAGGGCCCGATTTGAATACCCAGCGGCGGTCCGGGTCTTCAGCGGCACTTTGCCGGCGGGGGCTCTTTCACTCCTGGTCTTCCGCGGACCCCTGGCCGCTGAAATGTCGCCGAACACCCGGAGTGAGTGAAGGACTCCCGTGCTGCCGAAGACCCAGACCACCGCCGGGTGAGTAAAAAAATTTAAAAGGCGCTCTTCTTTAGGGCACGGGCCTCTTAGGCGCGGGCGCGGGGCCCTCTTAGGCATGGGGCCTGATTCAGGGGAATCGATGGAATCAGCCTAAAGCTGGCCCTGCCTGTGATCTGGAAACTTCAGTTAGTTGTCCAAAGAAAGCCTCATCTACTTCATCCTTCTGATCCAGTAGTCTATAGCACACGCGCACCACGACATCACACTTGTTGCCCTAGGCACCGACTTCTACTGATGCCGGGTGGGTGCTCGACCCTCCTCTGCCCCTGGCCCTGCCCTGACTCCACCCCCACCCCTGCCCCTCCCACCCTCATTCCAACCTCTTCCCCAAAGTCCCCGCCCCAACTCTGCCCCCTCCCTGCCCCTATTCCGACTCCTTCTCCAAATCCCTGCCTCCTCCCCTGAGTGTGCCACATTCCCGCTCCTTTCCCCTCCCTCCTGGACCTTGTTGCAGCTGTTTGGTGGCAGCAAGCACTGGGGGGTAGGCAGAGGAGCGGGGACACGGCACGCTGTGTGGGAGGAGGAGGCGGGGCTGGGCGAGGAGCTTGGCTGCTGGTGGTGCTGGTACTAATTTTTCCCCATGGGTGCTCCAGCCCCAGACCACCCACCGATAGGGTGACCAGACAGCAAATGTGAAAAATCAGGATGGGGGTGGGGGGTAATAGGAGCCTATATAAGAAAAAGACCCAAAAATCGGGACTGTCCCTATAAAATCAGGACATCTGGTCACCCTACCCACAGCGTCGGCACCTGTGCTTCTTGTTCTCACCTCTAAACTTAACCCAAAGACTCTCAACAGGCTTTTTTCCAGTTTCACGTCCTCGAGGTAGTGGCCCCTGTGCCCTTACCCCATTTGTGGAGATATTCTCCCAAGCAACCTCCTTGTAGGTGGCACCTGAGATCTTGTATATACCCCAGAATCGTTTCCTGTACGCCCCAGGAGTCAGTTCAAACGTCACCAGCAAAGCCTGTTTGAACAGGTCATAGTCCCCCATCTCAATACCATCCATTTGGCTGAATGCCTCTGTGGCCTTGGGACCCAGCAGGGGGTTAGACAGTGGAGCTTGTCTGCAGGATCAATCTGGTTCAGATCCCAAGCCTTCTCAAAGGCTGTGAGGTAGGAATCAATATTCCTCCCCCCAGCCCCTCATGCCTTAAACTGGGGCAGCAGTTTAGTGTCCAGATTCCCCGCAGAATTGGCATCTCGGGGCCCTTCCCCACTTATGCCCAGCAGGCCCTCTTGGCCCACCTCTCCTCCAATTCCGGGTCATGTTTTCACTGCTCTGAGTGGTCAGCTAGCCTCTGCTCCTCCAGCTCCAGTTCCTTCACTCTCAGCTCCAATTTCCATCTCCTCACATCCACAGGGGGGAACCCTGGTGGGAAGCCCCCTCTCTTGGCTGGGGAACTGGTTCCGGTAGACCCCCTGCCACTGCCCCCTGCTACTCCCAGGCTCTCCGGGCATCCCGGAAACCCTGCTGGGGTCTGGAACTTGGTATGCAGACTGGTCACTCTCTACCATCCAGGCAATCAGCTGCTCCTGGGTGAGCCTCCCACTTCTCAGCCCTCTCTCCCTGCACAGACATGCCAGGTCACTCTTACAGAGCTGGTTACAGGCCATTTCCACGCTGGTTCCTTCAATTCCCTCATCGCTGGCAGCCACTCATTGCAAAGCACCTGCACTCGCAGCCAGCTGTCTACAGGGTGCATCCACCAACCATCCTCTGTTACCACATTGTCACGGACTCACAGGTCGTGCCTAGTCTTGGCCCCGTAGGGTCCCTGGGGGGAACCCCCTTCAGAGTGACAGCTCTTCTCAGGGGTCCACTCTCTCTCGGGGCTTAAGCCTCTCAGCCTCCTGGAACCACACCTCTCTGAGCCTTAGTACACCTGTCTCGCACCGTGGGCCCCCTCAGGCAGTCCCTTTGCTCAGGACCTTCAGGGCCTCCACTCCCAGGGGGAATAATGCCACCCTGCTCTCTAGACCGGAGCAACTCTCAGGCAGCATAAAACAGGAGGGTTTATTGAGCGTGTGAACCCAGCACAGGAAACTCTCAGGCCTGGCCTCCCTCAGCACAGTACATCTAAGTCTCCCCTGCATCCAGGTGGGCTCTGCCTGCTCTCTCTCTCTCCAGTCCAGAGCCCCTGAGCTTTCCAGCTGGGCATCCCGGCCCCAACAGCTCTTCCTCGTCCTTTGTCTTCTGTCCAAGTAAACAGGTCTCTGAGTCACTCTCTCTTCAGTCCTTTGTTCCCCTCTGGCTGGAACTGGCTGGTCAGGTCACCAGCGTCCTCTCTCCTCAGCCCTTTGTCCTCCCACTGGCCAGAACCAGCTGACTGCCAAGCTGGGGTGGGCCTCTGAGTCACCAGGTCACCAGTTGTTAGGGTTCCCCAGCTCCAGGCTGTTGTTCAGGGGTCCTGGCTGACAGGTGAGGTCACCCCTGGTCCTCTGCAACAACAAACCCTCTCCCACCACCTTGTTAAACATGCAGCACACAGGGAAACTGAGGCACGTACACGCTATTCAAGTAAAACACTACAAAAATACCAAACTTCATCACATCCCATCCTGATGCTGGGCTGGCTGTGACCCACGCCCCACCCATCCCGCTGTGGAGCTGGCTGTGACCCAGAGATTCCCTCCTCCCATCCTGGTGCAGGGCTGGCTGTGACCCACAGCTCCCCACATCCTGGTGCTGGGCTGGCTGTGACCCACACCCCCACCAATCCCGCTGTGGGGCTGGCTGTGACCCAGAGATTCCGCCCCCCCATCCTGGTGCTGGGCTGGCTGTGACACACAGGTCTGCTCTGTCCTTGTACTGGGCTGGCTGTGACCCACGGTTCCCCCCCATCCCACTGCAGGGCTGGCTGTGACCCATGGCTCCCCCAGGCCTGGTGCTGAGCTGGCTGTAACCCACAGCTCCCCCCCATCCCACTGCAGGGCTGACTGTGTTGGGTCTAAACTTTTGGTGAACTTTGGAGCCAAAAAACACCCAGACTGGCCGTCTCTGCATAATCCTTTCTGAACCTTTTTTGAACAAAGCACTGACCTGCAAACTACTCATGACACCCCCTTCCTCAAGTAGCCATTAGCCTTTATCTCTATGCATTTACTTGTTAAACTTGCTCTTCCTGTAAAATCTTGATTGATTATGCATGACCATTATCTTTTGTTAATCACTTTGTTTACTTCTGTGTATAAATATTGATGCCCACCCCTAATAAAGGGGCCACACTTATTCTAAAGCTTTTGGGGTAGTGTGTGCCCGTTGATCAACGCATTTGTGTCTGGTCTCTGACAGAATTGTGGGCCCATATTCCAACTCCGCAGCAACCTCGGGTGTTGGAGAGGTGAGTGAGGACTTGCTTTATTACCTAACAATTTGGGGGCTCGTCCGGGATTCCTTCTGGTGCGGTACCTCTGTCCAGTGGTCAGACCACTCATATATGAATTGGCAAGGCGCCACAGGAGATTTCTCCTAGCCAATTCAATATTGAGAGGTCGTGTATTGGACAGCAGGGTAAACGCCAGTTGGAGGGCTCCTGTCAGACACCATGGGTCAAGGGACTAGCGTGCCTCTTGAGAGTCCGTTGGGGATTGTAAATAAGTTATGGAATGAAGGGAAACTCCCAGTACAGACAGGAATGTCTAGGAAGAAGTTGTACACACTATGTGTAAGGAATTGGACTGGGTATACCGCGGTATTGGCCGACTCGGAGATGAGGTGGCCTTCGTATGGCTCTTTCGAGCAGGCTGCCTTAAGAGGAGTAAAGAGCCAGATCGAAAAAGACCATCCGGGACAGTTATGTTACTGGTTTTGTTGGGACACAGCAGCAGAGCTGTGGAAATCTTTAAAAATTATGGCAGTCAGGTACTCTCCCGAGAGTGAACCCCCTCCAGGTTATTTCGATGAAGGGTGTAGACCACGGCGTGTTTTGACTCGTCAGCTGGTCCCCTCTGCACCTGCCCCTATTCCTCCTCCGCAGGGGAACTCTCTCCTTGTAGCAGAGGGGAATCTGCAGAATCCCAGATTGGAATTTGTGCAGAAGGATGAGGAGGAATTGGAGGGGCCAACCTCGGGAGGAGTAGTTACTAGGCTTAGGTCCAAGCAGGTACAGCAGGGTGCATGCCCCCCCCCTGAGGATAGCCTAGAGGATGTCTCTGTCAAATCTCTTGCGAATAATAAAAGTATGGTTATAGAGATGCCTTTACAGGTGCACGATCAACCTTATATGAGCAATGATGGACAATTGCAACATGCTAGTATTGTGGAATATAAAGGATGGCTAGAATGGGATTTGAAAGAGTGGGGACAGTTGTCAGGGTCTTTTGGGGAAAATCCCCGAAAGATCATAGAACTTCTAGAAAGATTGTTTTTAAGTTATAATCCTACTTATACGGATGTGGATCAGTTGTTAAGTAGAGTTTTGACTGGAGAAGAACGTAGTAGATTGTGGATGGCAGAAAGGACATGGGGAGATAGCAATGCAGCTAATGTTACTTGGATGGATAGGCGGGATCTGGCCGCTGGCTGGAATCCCCTAGACTGGACTCAGCTAAGGCTGACTCAGCTGCGAACAGATAGAGAGCGATTGTTAGAGAGACTCAAGGAAATGGCTCGCCGCTCGCCTAATCAGGCTAAGTTCATGCAGATTCGGCAGGAATCTGATGAGCCGCCCAGAAAGTTCTGGTCGAGGCTATTGGAGGGGGCCCGAATGTTCACTCAGATGGATCCTGAGAGAGAAGCAGACCACCCTACTCTTATTTCATTTTTTGTGAATCAGTCGGTGCCCCCTGTAAGGGATTACTTCTTAAAGTTTCGCCCTGGTTGGGGAGGTGAGTCAGTCACTTCAGTGTTGGAAGTAGCTGATTTTGCCTGGGAGAAAGAAAGGGAAAGTAGTAAAAAGAAAGAGAAAAAGGAAGAATATAAGCTGATGGCTTTAGCTTTTCACGGTGGTGTTCGAGGCAAAGGCCGTGGCCGTGGCAGGGGATTCCAGGGTGCCCGGGGAAGAGGGTCCTGGCGACCCCAGCCATCAGGAAATTGTTTTCAGTGCGGACAGCCTGGTCACTTTAAACGTGAATGCCCCTGGGGACGCCCAGAAGGTCTGGCTGCATCCGCAGATGCTTACACAAGTGAGGAATACACCCCTGCACCACCAGCTCAGCCCATCCCCCAGGCCTGGATCAACTATGGAAAACAGCAGCAGCCGCAGCAAACTCAGCCTCCTCAATGACGGTACCCCGGGGGCGAAGGCAAACAATGTGATGGTCTTATTTCCTTAATGTCTTTAGCCGGCTCCTTTCTCACTTTCTCTCCTCCCAGCGAAGAGCCTCGTTTAACCCTTTCAGTCCAGGGACTGCCTGTCTCTTTCCTCATTGATACTGGGGCTACTTTCTCTCTTTTAAATCATGCCCCCTCTCCCTGGCTATCCTCTGAGGTTAAAACTGCGACTGGGGTGGAGGGCAACCCACAGTCTCTGGGACTCACTTTGCCTTTGAATGTTATTTATGCTGATAAATGTTTTTCTCACCGTTTTCTTTTTTCCCCAGCTTGTCCGATCCCTTTGATGGGCCGGGATTTACTCTGTAAGCTTGAGGCTACTTTAACCTGCACTCCTGAAGGGGTAGGATTATTGATGACAGTGTTAGGAGATTCGGCCCCTACTCAGGGTAATTGGGAAACACCCCCCTCTCTCTCCCCTGACCTCACTGACTTGCCTTCAACCCTCTGGGGAATTTCTGACACTGATGTTGGCCTGCTCCTTTCGGCAGAGCCCGTAAGGATTCAGGTAAAGCCTTCCTTAACCCCCCCGTCAGTCCCTCAATACCCCCTGTCGCTGGAAGCCCGGGAGGGCATCCGCCCCATTATTGAGGGATTCATTGCACAAAAGCTAGTCCGCCCTCAGCGCACTCCCTGTAACACCCCTATACTGCCTGTCAAAAAGCCTCCTAAAAAGGACGGAGACCCTGTTCGTTGGCGCTTTGTACAGGATCTACGAGTTGTTAATCAGTATGTGGTCCCTCTTCATGCAGTAGTTCCTGACCCAGCTACTATCATCAGCCAAATCCCCTGGGATGCTGAGTGGTTCACTGTTATTGACTTAAAATCAGCTTTTTTCAGCATTCCTGTGCACCCAGACTCTCAGTATCTCTTTGGTTTCACCTGGGAGGGACAAAGTTATGTCTGGCAACGACTTCCTCAAGGCTACAGAGACAGCCCCACGATTTTCAGCCAGTGCCTCCGCCACGACTTGGAAGGTTTCACCAGTCCGCAGGGATCCACATTGGTCCTATACGTAGATGACATCCTATTAGGTAATCGCGAAGAAGCTGCCCTCCGCATCGATGGTAAGGCACTTTTATTATACCTACACACCAGAGGCCACAAGGTAGACCCTAAAAAGATTCAGTGGGTCTCACAGAAGGTCCGATATCTGGGCTTCCTGTTAACCCCAGAAGGAAGACAGATGGACCCAGCCCGCATAAAGACTATTCAAAACTGCCCTCTACCGAACACCAAGAAACAACTTCGAGGTTTCTTAGGATTAATTGGCTTCTGTCGCCCCTGGTTGCCGTCCTGCGGGGAGTTAAGCAAACCGCTCCACCGACTCACTGCTAACCTTGCTCCTAACCCTTTGCAGTGGTCCCCGGACACTATTCAAGCCTTTCAGTTACTCAAGGACAGTGTGGCCTCCTCCATGTCTCTCCGCCCCCCCAATTACAGCAAACCCTTTCACCTTTTTGTCCACGAGAGAGGCGGAATTGCTAGTGGTGTCCTTACCCAGCTGAGCGGGCCCCACCATTTCCCGCTTGCTTTTTACTCTCAGCAAATCGACCCTGTCGCTCAGGGAACCCCATCCTGCACCCGGACTCTGGCAGCAGCTGCCCTGCTGATCACAAAGGCAAAGAGCCTAACCCTGGGTCATTTTACCACGGTTTGGACCTCTCATGCCTTGTCAGCCCTTCTGCGTAGGGGCACAACCCAAGTCTTTTCGGCCCATCGTCAGCAACAGCTAGAGGCCGAACTCTTAGAAGACACTAACCTAATTTTTGAAAGGTGTGGACCCCTTAATCCAGCTACCTTGCTTCCTGACCTGCCAGTCCCCCAGGACCAGCACGACTGTGTGGAAGTAGTTTCCAGCATCTTACAGATAAGAGACAACCTGTTTGACGTGCCACTGGACAACCCCGATTGCATCCTCTTCTCGGACGGAAGCTCCTTCTATGTTGATGGCAAGCGTTTCACTGGTTATGCTGTCACCTCTGAATGGGACATTCAAGAGGCCGCCTCACTGCCAGGCAACTGGGGAGCCCAAGCCGCTGAACTCTATGCCCTGGCCCGAGCTTGCCAGTTGGCCGCTGGTAAGACCGTTACCATTTTTACTGATAGCAAATATGCTTTTGGAGTTGTGCATTGTCATATCCACCTCTGGAAGTTTCGAGGTTTCCAGACAGCTGCCGGTAAACCCATTCAGCACCTCCCCCTCATCCACAAGCTTTTGGACGCCCTCCAAAAACCCTCCGTCCTGGCTGTAGTTCACTGCCGGGCCCATACTAAAGATAGCAGCCCCGTTACCCGTGGGAATGCCCTGGCTGACGCCTCCGCCAAGAAGGCTGCCACCTTACCTTTAGCCATGCCCACATTGGCTATTGCAACCTCCTCCTTTACTCCACCGCACCCCGTACCAGTACCCGCTGCTGAACTAAAATCATGGGAAAGCCTCGGGGCCACTCTGGTCAAAGGGACCTGGCTTATGCCAGATGGCCGAGCCTGCCTCCCTCGCTCCACATACCCTGTGGCAGTTCGCTGGCACCATGATAAAGGGGGTCACTACGGCACGCACGCCCTCGTGGACACTATCGCTCGCTTTTGGTATGCTCCAGGCATTCAACCCTATTGCCTATCAATAGTGAAAGCATGCAGCACATGTCAGCGTAATGGACCTGCTCCACCTCTTAACAAAATTAAGGGTGGAAGACCTCCGCCTGCTGCTCCATTTCAACATCTTCAAATTGATTTTGCAGATATGCCAAAGGCTTTTGGAAAAAAGCACCTCCTTGTTTTGGTTTGCCCTCTGACTTCCTGGGTCGAAGCTTTTCCTACTGCTAATTGTACTGCTGCCACAGTGGCGAAGATTCTCCTTAGAGATATTGTACCCCGTTTTGGCATCCCTCTTGTGCTCGACTCAGATCGCGGACCTCACTTTACTGGTCATGTCCTTGGCCATTTAGAACAAGGACTGGGCATTTCACACTCCTTTCATACACCCTACCACCCCCAGTCTAGCGGGAAAGTTGAGCGTATGAATAGGGAACTTAAGTTTACATTGGCTAAATACTGTCAGGAAACAGGATTAAAGTGGCCTCAGGTACTTCCCTTGGTCCTGTTTCACCTTCGTACTCGCCCAACCCGCGCATTGGGATTATCCCCCTTTGAACTGCTCTATGGACACCCCCCTTTCAAAGGCGGGGCGCTACCACGTGCTGATGTTTCACTATTGGGAGGGGATCATATGACTGCGTGTCAGTTTCTCTCCCTACAGGCTCGCCTCCGTACCCTTTGGAAAGCCTCGCAGTTTTCCCAGACCGTGCCGCTGGAGGAACAAATCCACCCGTTCCAACCAGGGGACTTCGTCTGGGCCAAAAAGTTCGTTCGTGATGACACCCTCCAGCCAAGGTTTACTGGACCCCACCAGGTTCTTTTGACAACCCAGACTGCAGTGTTCCTGGAAGGACGCAAATCTTGGATCCACCACTCCCACGTCAAGCCAGCCGTAGTGGACCACAGTGACGGACCAGCAGCTCTTGTCACCACTGAGGACACTGCCTTCGACCAGTGGACCAGCTTACCTCTCTCAGACATTAGACTTAAATTAACTCGAAAAAAATGAGAGGACCCTTTATTTTGACAACTGTATGTTTTTTATGCTTTTTCAGTTTATTTTCTGCTTATGAAGATAATGCTTTTATTAGATATTCCCATGAGGTTAAAACTCGTATTTTAGGAAATAGAAGTGATTGCTGGGTATGTACTCAATTTCCAGTAAATGCAGCACAGGGACTCCCCTTCACACCCATTCCCCTAACCACTGCTAATATGACTTGGATGCCACCGACTAGAATAAAAGATCCAGTCCAACCCAATCTTACATGGGACAAAACAGAAGTGCCAATTAACAAATATCTCAGGGTAACCAATCAAACAGGATCACTGTGTTTTGTTAAAGAAAAAGGGTCAACTTTTGTGGGAACAAGTAAATGCAACATATATTTTAATGGCACCGCCTTTAGTAAAAATCTTGGCTTCAAGCCTTGCGCATCCCACTTATCCCATATGTGGATCCCTCACCCCGATCCAACCTTTTCAACTTTTTCATGGAGGGGCAGGTTTTCAGAGTCAGTTTTTAAAAAGCCCTGCTCAGAGCTCGAGGGTGTCCAACTAATTGTTAAAGGATACACAATTGCCTTCTACAACTGCTCAAGCAGTACTACACTGCCCTTTGAGGACAACACTACCAAATTGTGCCTCTGCAGTTCACACAACGACCCCTCTGCGTTACCAGGGGAACAGTGGTACAACGGGCGGTGGGTTACCTCCTACTTTGAGAAATGGAATACCCAAAACGCATTATATGGAACATACTGGGTGTGCGGGCCCAAGGCTTATTATTTCCTCTCCCCTGATTGGGCAGGGTCATGTTATTTGGCATGGCTAGCACCGCCTTCTCGGATCTCCCTCACCCCCCCTCATTTTCCCCACGTTCGTAACATCCGTGAAACTGACAGAGATATTAATCTCCGTGATGGTTTGTCCTGGCAGCGGTGGGCTGGTCACACTAGCTTGAAGGGTGCTATCATCCGTCTACAGGGACTATTAGAATCTTTGACCAATGAAACTGCAACCCTATTTGAAAACCAGGCCGGGGAAATGTCCCAGCTGCGCCAGTTGGCTTTGCAAAACAGAATGGCTTTAGATATGATGTTAGCAGCCCAGGGAGGAACTTGCGCCCTCATAAATGAAGAATGCTGTGTTTTTGTAAATGACACCTACTCTGACACTTTTCAACGTACCAAACACCTAAGGGAAATGGCTAAAAACTACTCCTCTGGCCAGCCACCTTATGATTGGTGGGGAGCCTTATGGAATTGGCTGCCCGGATTTGGGTGGGTTAAAAACCTCTTGGTGGGTGTTGTTGGGGCCATGGTAGTCCTTATAATACTGTGTTGCTGTATTCAGTGTGTCCCCTCCCTCATAAACTCATGTAAGTCAGTTTATTCTTTTCCCACTTCAGCTAAAAGCCTTACTCTCTTCGAATTGGCCCAGGCTGAAATTGCCAAGCGGCCCTTGAGATCTTGAAATAGGGTGTAGCTTTTTGATTAATAGTTATCTCAAAGCTACAAATGGAGGAATGTTGGGTCTAAACTTTTGGTGAACTTTGGAGCCAAAAAACACCCAGACTGGCCGTCTCTGCATAATCCTTTCTGAACCTTTTTTGAACAAAGCACTGACCTGCAAACTACTCATGACACCCCCTTCCTCAAGTAGCCATTAGCCTTTATCTCTATGCATTTACTTGTTAAACTTGCTCTTCCTGTAAAATCTTGATTGATTATGCATGACCATTATCTTTTGTTAATCACTTTGTTTACTTCTGTGTATAAATATTGATGCCCACCCCTAATAAAGGGGCCACACTTATTCTAAAGCTTTTGGGGTAGTGTGTGCCCGTTGATCAACGCATTTGTGTCTGGTCTCTGACAGAATTGTGGGCCCATATTCCAACTCCGCAGCAACCTCGGGTGTTGGAGAGGTGAGTGAGGACTTGCTTTATTACCTAACAACTGTGACACAAGGCTTCCCCCCCACCCCCGCCAGTACTGGGCTGGCTGTGACCAGAGCACCCACAGATAGGGTGACCCACGTCTGGTCCCGTAGTCCCCCTCCCCAGCTGACTCAGCCCCTTTGGCTGGGCGGTTTAGGGACCGTCCCAAGGGCAGGAGCCGGGTGAGTCACTGCAGGGCCTAGCAGACGTTGCTGCCCATCTTCCCCCTCCCCGCCACCCGCAGTACCCATCTTGAAGTAGGGGGAGCCCCAGGGCCTTGTGGCTGAGGAGGACGGGGGTCTGCTGCATCCCCCCTGGTGGATTCTCTCTGGGGAAGGGACTCCCCCCAGAAACCTGGTACAGACACTAACCCCCTTGCAGGCCTGGGGTTCCCAGGCAGGGGACTGAATAGCAGCAGGGTTGGCTGGGGGGAGAGGGGGAGCAATGGGACATGGGGTCTTTCCCCTCCAAAGCAGCCGGCTCCCATCTGGCCCCAGGGTGGGGACAGAGAATGGGACTGGGTGGCTGGGCAGTTGAACCTGTCTGCCTTAGATGTCAAGACAATTTCGGACCGGGTTTGGTCTGGGGCTACGACATGCCCCCCAGCCCCCTCAGCGAGCCCCTCCTGGAAAACCCTCAGCACCCCCCTGGAGCACCGCTCCCCTTTCGGACTGAGCCCCTCTCTGCCCCGCCAGCAAGGGGGTTTCTAGCTACAGCTGCTTCGCAGAGCCATCGCCATGGTGACAAGGACCGCCCTGCTTCTGCACAGCCCCTATTCCACTCCACTGTCCTGGGACTGGGGCCATCAAAGGGTCCTGGGCAGCAACGCAGAGGAGGGGTCAGGGGCTGGGTGGGAGACTGAGCAGCAAACTCCAAACTGGGAGGCTCAGCAGGGGGCGCCGTGCTGCAGGGAGCAGGGCGGGGGCTCAGCAGGGGGCGCCGTGCTGCAGGGAGCAGGGCGGGGGCTCAGCAGGGGGCGCTGGGCTGCAGGGAGCAGGGTGGGGGCTCAGCAGGGGGTGCTGGGCTGCAGGGAGCAGGGCGGGGGCTCAGCAGGGGGCGCTGTGCTGGGGGGAGCAGGGTGGGGGCTCAGCAGGGGGTGCTGGGCTGCAGGGAGCAGGGCGGGGGCTCAGCAGGGGGCGCTGGGCTGCAGGGAGCAGGGCGGGGGCTCAGCAGGGGGTGCTGTGCTGCAGGGACTGGGGCAGGCAGTAAATAGGGGTCGCTCTCCCCACACAGTCAGTCCCAATACCGCACTGCAGCACTAGGGGGTGCTTTGCTCACACATCTGCATCCAAGTCCCTTTTCCCCAGGGATCCCTCTGTCCCAGCTCAGGGGATTCCAACCTTTTTTCATTTGAGGACCCCTAAAAAATTCTGATCTGGCCCCAGTGGCTCAGGAGGGCTGGGACTGGGGCATGGGGTCTTTCCCTTCCAGGGGGCACCAGCCCCATCTTGCTGGGGGCAGTGGGGCTGACACAAGGCAGGGGGAAGCTTGGTTACCAAGAGGAGGAAGGGTGGCTATATCCTGCTTCCTCCAGCAAGGGTGCTGCAGAAGTGGGGGGGTCTGAGATTAGCGGAGGGGCGGGGGGGAGCCAGGTCAGCGAAATGGTTCTTGTGGGGTTTCGTTTCCTGGAAATGGCCCCTCTGCCTGGCCGATGATTCAGCCTGTCAGTGGGGCCGAGTGCTGGAGCAGGGGCAGGAAATGCTGCCTGGGCCTTGGTGATGACAGTGCCCGGCCTCACCAGCTCCTGGAAATGCCCGATCCGCTGTGACGCACCTCACAGCACAGGCACCAAACACAGCATGTCAGCAGAAGCACAGGGGTTGCGAGTCCGGAGTGAGGGGCAACAACAGAGCCATGTGGGGAACCAAGGGCTGGGCTAGTAGGGGCTGCAGGTCGGGAGTGAGGGGCACCGGCAGGGGGCCCAAGGCTGGGCTAGCAAGGGCTGCGGGTTGGGAGTGAAGGGCAACGACAGAGCCATGCTGTGGGAGCCCAGGGCTGGGCCAGCAGGGGCTGAGGGTCAGGAGTGTGGGGCACTGGCAGGGGGGCCCCTGGCTGGGCTAACAAGGGGCTGAGAGTCAGGAGTGTGGGGCAATGACAGAGCCACGTGGGGGGAGCCCAGGGCTGGGCTAGCAGGGGGCCGAGGGTCAGGAGTGTGTGGCAATGACAGAGCCATGTGGGGGGAGCCCAGGGCTGGGTGAGCAGGGGGCTGGGGGTCAGGAGTGTGGGGCAATGACGGAACCATGTGGGGGGAGCCCAGGGCTGGGCTAGCAGGGGGCTGAGGGTCAGCAGTGTGGGGCAATGACAGAGCCATGTGGGGGGAGCCCAGGGCTGGGCGAGCAGGGGGCTGAGGGTCAGGAGTTTGGGGCACCAGCAAAACTGGGGGTGGGGAGCCCGGAGCTGGGCTAACAGGGGGCTGAGGTTCAGGAGTGTGGGGCAATGACAGAGCCACGTGGGGGGAGCCCAGGGCTGGGCTAGCAGGGGACTGAGGGTCAGGAGTGTGGGGCAATGACAGAGCCACGTGGGGGGAGCCCAGGGCTGGGCTAGCAGGGGACTGAGGGTCAGGAGTGTGGGGCAATGACAGAGCCATGTGGGGGGAGCCCAGGGCTGGGCGAACAGGGGGCTGAGGGTCAGGAGTGTGGGGCAATGACAGAGCCATGTGGGGGGAGCCCAGGGCTGGGCGAGCAGGGGGCTGGGGTTCAGGAGTGTGGGGCAATGACAGAGCCATGTGGGGGGAGCCCAGGGCTGGGCTAGCAGGGGGCTGGGGTTCAGGAGTGTGGGGCAATGACAGAGCCATGTGGGGGGAGCCCAGGGCTGGGCTAGCAGGGGGCTGGGGGTCAGGAGTGTGGGGCAATGACAGAGCCATGTGGGGGGAGCCCAGGGCTGGGCTAGCAGGGGGCTGGGGGTCAGGAGTGTGGGGCAATGACAGAGCCATGTGGGGGGAGCCCAGGGCTGGGCGAGCAGGGGGCTGAGGGTCAGCAGTGTGGGGCAATGACGGAGCCATGTGGGGGGAGCCCAGGGCTGGGCTAGCAGGGGGCTGGGGGTCAGGAGTGTGGGGCAATGACAGAGCCATGTGGGGGGAGCCCAGGGCTGGGCTGCAGGTCGGGAGTGCGGGACACCAGCCCTGGCTCGGGGACGAGACTCTCGCTGCCTCTGGACAAGGCCGATGCTGGCGCTGGAGCCCTGGCGCCCCCGTGTGGACATGCGTGGGAACCAGAGCCGGCTCCAGCTGCCGCGTTGAATCCACCCACCCAGATGCGGACTCAGAGCCCAGCCAGGCCCAGCGCGCTCCCTTCTGGCCCAGCAGCAGGAGCCGCGCCGGGGTTTTTGGCACCCTAGGCGGGGGTCCTTCCGCGCTCCCGGTCTTCGGGCACTTCGGCGGCAGGTCCCGGAGTGAGTGAAGGACCCGCCGCGGGACGACGACCCAGAGCGCGGAAGGACCCCCCACCGCCAAATTGCCGCCGAGGGTGGATGCCGTCCTCCCAAATCCTGGTGCCCTAGGTCGCCTAAATGGAAGCGCCAGCCCTGCCCAGCAGAGCCTCATCCCTGGGGCCTGATTGTGTCCTGTTCTCCTCCCAACAGCCAGCTGGGCTGGCCCCTCCAGCACCTCACTGCCACCAGCTCGACACCCGCCTGGTGCCTGTTTGTACCTGGCAGACGCCAACCCACGGTTTTGACCGCCTTTTCCCCCCCGAGCCCTCGTCACCTGGTGCGTGACCCTCCCTGTTCCTTTGGAGGAGCGAGGTCAAGTTCTTCCAGCCCCGGATCCCTTCTGGGCCTGGCCCTGCGTCCACTCCTGAGCTTTTGTTTTAATCTCCTTCTGCAGCACTCTGGGGTCGGAGTCTGATCCCTGGGGTGGAGGGCCTCCGGGACAACCATTTCCCCTCCTCCCCCTCCCCCTGCCGAGTCTCTGCCATGTCCCGACCCTAGAGCCATTTGCCCCCGGATGTGGGAGCCACCTTTGACCTTGGTGTCACTGACTCACAGGACTCATGCTCTCTCTCTCTGCTCCATACAGACCCTGGGAGGACCTCTTCAGTGTGACAGCCCTTCTTGGGGGTCGGCTCTCTCGGGGGTCAAGCCATAGGCCCCTCCGCCTCCTGGGACCGCACCTCTCTGAGCCCTCAGCACATCTCTCACCGTGGGCCCCCTCACAGAGTCCACTCACTCTGGACCCCCAGAGCCTCCACTCCTAGAAGGAATAATGCCCCCTGTTCTCTAGCTTGCAGTGACTCTCAGCCAGCGTAAAACAGGAGGGTTTGTTGAGCATCTGAACACAGCACAGGAAACTCTCAGGGCCCAGCAACCCTCAGCACAGCACATCTAGGTAGCTCCAGCCTCCAGGTGGGCTCTGCCTGCACTCTCCTCCCAGCCCCTGCTTTCTCCTTCTCCCCTCCTTCCAGCTGGGCATCTGATATCACCCTCCCCCAAGTCCTGCCTCTGTCCTTCGTCTTCTGTCCCAGCTTGGGCCTCGTCTCCTCTCAGCCTCTCCTCTCCTGGGTCCTTTGTTTCCTCTCTGGCTGGAACCGGCTGGTCAGGTCACAGGGGTCCTCTCTTTGCAGCCTATTGTCCTCCCACTGGCCAGAACTGCGTAGCTGGCCCTCTGTGACAACAAACTTCCTCTCCCACCACCTTGTTAAACAAGTAACACACAGGGAAACTGAGTCCCATGCCCTCTGCATGCAAACCGTTGAAACCAACAAGAAACCCCCCTGCTTCATCACACTTGGCCAGCCCCCTCCAGAAGACCAGAGGCCATTCCCGGTGCTGCCCAGCAGTGGCAGCTGTGGCCGGTACATTTCCCTGTCCCAGGCTGGCTGAGCGCCACTGTTCCCTGCGGGGCTGCAGCTGTTGGACTGCCCTTCATTTCCTACTGCCAGCCCCTGGGTTTTGCCTTTCTCGGGCTCTGGCAGCAGGGGAAGGGTCTATTTGGACCATGACAACAGACTGTCAATAACTCTCGGCACAGCGGGCAAGGACAGGACGGAAGTGAATCTTGTGCCAATGTCTCAGAAGGGTAAATGGGACCCTGGGGTAAATCTAGGCTGGCGAGTCTGACACTGATCCCAGCAAAGTAATGGGACGGCCAATAGAGGCCTGGGCTCTCCAGAGCTAAGGAGATGAGGAAATGAATCTTGCCTACCTGGCTGGATACTTTCTTTGCCAGAGAGTCCGAGTTTGGCCAATAAAGACCAGAGTGCTAAAGGGTGGGAACTTCAACAGATCTTTGCCTTGGTGCCACTTGGCATTTTGATTGAGAAGCTAGAATGATGCACAATTAACATGGTCCACAGTAAATGGATTAGAAACTAGCGGATGGGTTTCAAGATAAAACTGTAACCGGAGAATCGTCACTGGAGTGGGTGTGTTTCCAGCAGGTCCTGTAGGAGAGGTTCTGAGCCCTGCTGTGTCATGCCTTTAGCAGCGATCTAGACAGTTTGCAGCTGACACAAATTTGGGGGAGTGGGAAATATTGAAGAGGGCAAGGCACTCACACAGAGCAATCCTGGCACAGGCGAACGATTCATGTTTTAAGATGGCTAAAGGTCAATGTATCCATCTGGGACATCGGCCGGAGTTAGGGATCAGAGATGCTCTCCTGGGGAGCCACGACTCTGGCAGAGATGTGGGCTTGTGGTGGAGAATCAGCTGCACACGAGCTCCCAGTGCCACGCTGCAGTTCAAAGAGCTAGTGCAGAGCAGAGGTGATTTGACCTCTGGATTTCGCCCTGGTGCTACCACGACTGGGATCCTGGGTCCTGTTCTGGGGCTCTCCGTCCAAGAAGAATGTGGATAAATCAGAGCCGGGTCAGAGAAGAGCCACAAGAATGATTCAAGACTTAGAAAACCTGCCTGAGAGGGGCAGACCAAGGAGCTCACTCCAGTGTAACACAGAGATGGTTCAGGGGTGATCTGATCCCCGTCTACCAGCACCAGAGGAACAGGTCTTTAATAACAGGCTCTTCCAGCCAGCAGGGAACGGTCAAACACCATCTGATGTTGTTGGAAATTGAAGCTAGACAGAAATAAGGTGCATTTTTTTCCAGTGACGATTATTAGCCAGTGGGACAATTGTCCAAGGCTTGTGAGGGATTCTCCATCACTGGGCATTTTTAACCCGAGCTGGGATGGGTTTCGCTCAGAGCTCTGCTTTCCTCCAGTTACTGTGGGGCAGGTCCCTGGCCGGTCAGACAAGATAATCACAAGGAATCTGTGAATCTTTCCAACCGGTGGCTTCTGCCTTCCCAAGCAACTGACGCTGTCCTCATGGAACAAGCTGGGCCAGATTAATCTTTTGTGGGCTCCTGCAACTGGACCACGGCCCTGCCCCCCACTCCCTTGTGCTCCACACCAAGGTCCCGCCCAGCCTCTTCCCTCCAGGCCACGCCCATGCTTCACCCTGAAGCCCCGCCCCATCTTAACTTCTCCCTCCCCCCCACCCTGGGACCTTGCCCGCGCTCTGCTTCGAGGCCCCACCCACTGTTTGCACAGGGTGTAGGGGGCAGAGAGAAGCAAGCAGGGGGGAGAAGGGAGAGGAGTTGGTGGAGGACTGGGGCAGAGCACAGGTGGAGCAGGGGCAAGGCCACAGTCCAGGCACCGGGACCCTTTCTGTGTATGGGCCGACACAACGGCACCACTGTAAACCCAGTGCTGACTATCCCTGTGCCATGGGGAGGTGCCGAATGTCTCTGCTTAGGGAGCATTTCTGGACAAAACCACGAAGCACCTCCAGGCCATTGGTGTCACAGAACCAGACTGTCTAGTAGGGCAGACACTGGTGTCTTTTACTGGGATCTCTGCACTCGTCACACGTGCTCCATCAGTTGCAGACACGTTTGCTTTCCGTAACCAATGGATTTTGCCGTTGTCAGTGTGTTGGGCACAGCGATTTCTCTGCCACGCAACTGGTACTGTCTGTTCTGAACGAAAGACAGACTCCGTTCCATCAGTGGTCTCTCTGCATTTGACATCATGCAGTTTCTTTCTACCGGCTGTTGCCTCATTCTATGCAATCCTACATCGCCTGCTAAATACACGTCTTCTTTAGTCAAGAAGTAAAATAATGGCAAATAATGCAGCAATTGCAGGAAACTGGCATGGCTCTTTTGAGATTTACAACTGGTTCCATGGTTTACCTACAACTGGACCCAATCCGAGTGGCATAACCCACCACCTCATCTAACTCCATCCCCATCACATCTATGTTAATGCTAGTCTAATTACAAAGCTTCATGTACAATAAAACAAATACTAAGCATGTGAGAAAATGATTTCACATACTCCAGGAAAAATAACTTCTTTCTGTTTCATGATTAATGTAGTTTGAATGTTCCGAAAGGCAGATGACTAAACACTGTGAGAACTTGGCAATCGGTGCAAGAGGTGTTAAGACCATGATGCGTGTCTTCTCATTTCTGGTCTGAATAGACTGAGCAGGAGTTATGCCAAACACTTTGATTTTGCTGACAAGTTCCCACACACATGGTTGACAAATCAGCCATTGCTGGTGAATTTTGGTGACTATATGTATATGCATGGGACTAAACACCAAAAATTTGTCTTGGTAACAGACGGGTTTGAAACCAGGAGGGTCAAAAGATGTTGGAAAAAGTTACCACCAAACTTTTAACAAAAACTACTTCTGGAGCCCTGGGACCCGTATTCTCACCCTATACACTAGTGTAATAATCAGATCCCTTAGAGAGGTCAATTCTGAAGTTTCTGTCTAGTCTATTCATGGTTGAAGTTGTTCAGGATGAAGTTTGGCTCTCCAGCAAGGGTTGAGCCGAACTGATGAGATGAAGAGGCTGACATGCACTTGGGGCTCTCTTGAAAATCATCAATGGGGTGGCTCAAGGTGACACGCTTTGGCCATTGAACATGAACAGCACTCGCATAGCATGAGTTTGAACCCAGTCCCGTGCAGTGTCCAGAGAATGTGTCTTGGGTATGTCCCCTGCACTCCGTAGGAGCGCCTTCAGGAAGATTTGCCCTTTGACCCAAGTTTCTGAAGTAAAAGGTGATATTTCAACGGCTCCAAAATCCACCTCAGACCCTGATTCTGCTTCACAAACACTGACTAAGAAAGCACCGGGAACCAACAGAAGGCAGATGAAAGACTCGGGACGCAGTCTGGTCACGGTTTTGGTTGCCTGTCTCAACAAAGTTACAGTTGAATTGGAAAAGGTGCAGAGAAGGGCAATGAAAATGATGAGGGGGGATGAAACAGCTTCCACAGGAGGTGAAATTAAAAAGATTGGGACTGTTCCCCTTAGAAAAGAGACAACTCGGGGGGGATATGATAGAGGTCTACAAAGGATGACTGGTGTGGAGAAAGTGAATATAGAAGTGTTATTTATCCCTTCACAGATTACAAGAACTAGGAGTCCCCTGATCAAATTACCAGGCAGCAGATTGAAAACAAACAAAAGGAAGTAGTTCACACAACATACAGTCAATTTGTGGAACTGACCGCCAGGGGATGTGGTATGTACGTGAAACAGCGATTAGATGAAGAGGGTAAAGGCCTAAGTGCATGTAACAGGTTGTATATAAGCAATTGACTTCTTGACCTAGTGGTTAGTGTGGTTGATAAGACCTTTGATAACCCTTTCAGAAAGGAATGCAAAGGCAGCCTTCTTGGTGTGCTAAAGATCCTGTTACTGTGTTTTTGGGATGTCCCTGACTTGAGGACAGGGCACTGAGAGCACAAGCAGGGCAAACCAGAGAAGTGCCTGTCCAGTGATAAGATTAGTAGCTTTGTTGTCGCTAATAGTCAGAGAGACATGTTCCCTGCTCCAGCATGGAATGGGGAATTTGGTCATGACTATTGCTCTGTGATGAATCAGAGGAGCGGATGGGGATAAATGCAGGGTATTACTCTGGGTAGGGAAAGAAAGATTCCAAGCTTGGTGTAACACAGCCTTTGGCCGCCCCGCAGGCTGGGCCCTGCAACTAGGCCTGACAACAGGCACATCTTACAAGGGACGTCCTTGTTTCTTCGTTGCTGTACAAGATCGGGAGCTGCTGAGCGCAGTCCGGAATCTCCCAGGTGAACGTGTTAATTAATAACAATGCTAATACTGGGAGGGAGTGGGGCAGGGTGTGAAGAAAACAATCCCCTATTTTTAAATGCAATGTTGGTAGCCACACCCTGATGGACAAGGCAGCTGGGACCTGGCCTGAAATTGACCAGGGCCTGGGATCCAAACTTGGAATTAGCTGTGGATTTTGTTTCCTGCTAGACAGACCCTCCCAAGTCGGGGACAGAACCCAGGAGTCCTGGCTCCCAGGCCCACCCTGCTCTAACCACTACACCCCCCTGAGCCCCTCAAAAAAAAAGCTGGGAAAAGAACCCAGGAGCCCGAGCTCCCAGCTATGGTCCAGCTGACCTCTAACCCCTTGCCAGTCCTGACCCCAGCCCCAGGGCATGCTGGGAGTTGTAGTCCCCACTCCAGGAGGCGAAAACTGGTCCTGCCCAGATCCCCGCCTAGCACCGTCCCGAGCCTGGCGCTCCTGGGGACCAAAGATCCCACGGGGGAGAGTGAGGAGCGGCCCCGCCCAGTCCCTCGAGAGAACGGGACTACAGATCCCAGAATGCACCGCGGCAGGATGGCCGCCCGCCCCCTTCTCGTCTGAAGGAGGAATACGTCCCCCAACATGCACCGCGGGCTGGAGCGGATCCCGGGACTACAACTCCCGGCATGCAGCGAGGCCGGCGCATGCGCTGAGCGGGGCTCAGGAAGTCGGGTAAGTGTCTCGGTGGGGGCAGCCCGGTCCCGCTGTCCCCAGTGTGGGGGGGCGCGGGGTGTGTGGGCCTGGGCTGACCCCACTGCTCCTCCCCGCAGCTGCCCCTGGGCCGGCGCCGGCATGAACCTGGAGCGGGTCCCCAACGAGGAGAAGCTCAACCTGTGCCGGAAATATTACCTGGGTGAGGCCGGGCTGCGGGGGGGCAGGGGGAGCTGTGGGGAGGGGGCATCGGGCAGGCAGGGTGGGGGGGAGAAGGGGTGTGCTGGGTGCCCAGGTGCTGGGGTGGGGGGGAAGGGAGGGCACTGGGTGGGGAGGAGAAGGGGTGTGGTGGGTGCCCAGGGGTAGAGATTTGGGGAGGAGCAGAGGGCGTGGTAGGTGCCCAGGTGCTGGGTGGGGGGGAAGGGAGGGCGCTGGGTGGGGAGGAGAAGGGGTGTGGTGGGTGCCCAGGGGTAGAGATTTGGGGAGGAGGAGAGGGCGTGGTAGGTGCCCAGGTGCTGGGGTGGGGGCGAAGGGAGGGCACTGGGTGGGGAGGAGAAGGGGTGTGGTGGGAGCCCAGGGGTAGAGATTTGAGGAGGAAGAGAGGGCACTGAGCAGAGAGGGCACTGGGTGGGGAGGAGAAGGGGTGTGGTGGATGCCCTGGTGCTGGGATGAGGGGAGGGGAGAGAGAGGGTACTGGGCAGGGAGCATGGTGGGTGCCCAAGTACTGGGATGGGGGCAAGAGGAGGGGGTACCAGGTGAGGAGGAGAGGGGGCATGGTAGGTGCCCAGGTGCTGGGATGGGGGAAGAGGAGAGGGCGTAGTGGGTGCCCAGGTGCTGGGATGGGGGGAGAAGACGGGGGGGTGTTATGGAGTCACCAGGGCGATGCTCTGGAACTACTCTGTATGAAGCTAGTCAGGGCTCTGGGGGAGCCTCCTCTCTCTGAGCAGACTGTCTCCAGGACAGGAAACTCACGCAGCTTCGACCTTCCTGGCTCTGACCTCGGATCATTCAGCATCCCCTTCCACACCGTGTGCTTCCCGCAGTGAGTGCACACAGGTGGGGCTCCTGGGGAAGCCAGTGAGCCCTGCACCCCAACTCCACAGGCAGACGTGACTCTCAGCCAGTCGGTAAAACAGAAGGTTTATTAGTAGGAACACAGCATAGGGCAGAACTTGTTAGCACAGAAATCTGTGATTTTCAGCCAAGTCCATCTTAGGGGGAGGGGAGCCCAGAGCCATGGTTCTGATCCTCACCCTGTTCCCGTAGCCAGCTGAGACTGACTCCCTTCCAGCTGCCTGGCCCCTGCCCTCCTGATGCTCCTCTGGTCTTTATCTCCCTTCCAGGCCAAGAGTCACCTGGTCGCATCCCCCTCCTGGGTCTCAGGTTATGAAGCGGGTGGCCATAGCATCCATGTAAACAGCTGGATCAGCCCCCGCAAAAGTCACACACCCTTATTTCCACCACCTAGACACTGGTGCAATACACAGGGAAACTGAGGCACACAGCATTCATGCAGAACAGTAAGATTCACATAGGCTCACATACAACATAACAAGGGAAAATACCCCCTTCGAAACTGAACTGAGCGGGGTCACTTTAGCCAGTGACCTGGAGAAGTTCAGGCCTCCCTCCCCAGGACAAACATCAGCTGTAATATTTGCACTCCCCTTAATGTGGACACCTCCATCTCATAATCCTGGAAGGACAGACTCCACCTGAGGAGCGTGGCCTTGGCCCTTTCATCTGGTGCATGCTTGGCAGGGCAACTGGTCTGGGTACACAGTGAAGCGCTGCCCAAATAGATCTGGCTGCAGCCCACTCCATGGCCAGGGATTCCTTCTCTAAGGCTGCATAGCCCTGCTCCCAGGGCAGCAGCTTCCTGCTCAGGTACATAATGGGGTGTTTCTCCCCCTTTGCATTGGCCTGCCTAGGCACCCAGCCCCGTGTGCAGGGGGGTGGGAAGTATCTCTGCCCCACTCAGCTCCAGGGCACTGGTTATAGACAGGCAGGTATTCTGAGCCTAGCACAAGGGTAGGCAACCTATGGCATGGGTACCGAAGTCGGCATGTAAACTGATTTTCAGTGGCACTCACACTGCCTGGGTCCTGGCCACTAGTCTGGGGGGCTCTGCATTTTCAATGAAGCTTTTTAAATATTTTAAAAGCCTTATTTACTTTACATACAACAATAGTTTAGTTCTATATTACAGACTTAGAGAAAGAGACCTTCTAAAAACGTTAAAATGTCTGACTGGCACGTGAAACCTTAAATTAGAGTGAATACATGAAGACTCAGCACAGCACTTCTGAAAGGTTGCGGGCCCCTGACCTAGCAGCTCCTCCTCCCTGCCAGCCAGGTCATTTGCAGTTTCACTGACAGCTTCAGTTTCAGCCAATTGAATTTGAATTCAGGGAACCGAATCCTCAGCGGTTGCAGGAGCAGGGCCTGGATCCTGTCCCAAAGACAGACAGTCATCCCTCAACAGGAGGTCACTGCCAGTATCTTGGAGAACTACCAGCCAGCCCAACCCCTCCTGTGTCTGCACAGGGATTCGGGCCATAGGCAGGGCGAGGGGCTTCATCCCTGGGACCTTCACCCAAGTCACACAGCCCCTCAGCGTCTGGTGAGGCTGCACCACCTGGGGCCTGACAACAGTTCTCTCTGTCCCAGGCAGGGGCGGCTCCAGGCCCCAGCATGCCAAGCGCGTGCTTGGGATGGCAAGCCGCGGAGGGGTGCTCTACCAGTCACCACGAGGGCGGCAGGCAGGCTGCCGCTGGTCTCATGGCTTCGGCGGATCCTCCGCAGGCAAGCCGCTGAAGGCAGCCAGCCTGCCATGCTTGGGGCGGCAAAATCCCTAGAGCCACCCCTGGTCCCAGGAATGTCTCCCCACCCCAGGAATGTCTCCCCATTCACCACCACCTTCCCCTGCACTGGGGATTCGAGGGGCCTGAGCCCAGGAGAGTCCATGCAGACATATATGCTGGGGCCAGGAGTGGGAGCCAGTTGGCCACACCATCCATGTGGCTAAACAGCTCTATGGCCTTGGGACCCAGGAAGGGGGCTAGACACTGGAGCCTTTCGGCAGGGCCAGACTGGTTCCAATTGCCAACCTCCCAAAGGCCGCGAGACGGGCATCTATCTCTCCCCCCTCCTTAACCTGTGGCAGTGATTTAGTGTTGAGGTTCCCTGCAGAATTAGCACCTCAGTGTCCATCCCCACTCACCCCTGGATGGGTCCCTCTGCCTCTCAGCTCTGCCATCGCCATTTCCTGCTGCCTGTCTCTCCTTCTGTTCTGCTTCATGGCTTCCCTGTTTCTCATGGTCCTCTGAGTCCTTGGATCTCAGCTCCAATTGCATCCGTCTCAGATCCTGGTGGAGACCCCCTGGGGTCGGGGTCAGGGGTCTCTGGAACACCCGGCTGCTCCTAGCCTCTCTCGGGCCCCAAGCTGGGTCAGCAACCAATGTGGGTCCTGGGGCTGTCTGGCTGCTCCCAGCCTCTCTCATGGCCCCAGCTGAGTTAGGAACTGGCTCCTCAGAGCAATCCTCTTCCAACTGAGCAGTCAGCTGTGCCTTAGTGAGCTTTCCAAAGTGCAGCCCTCTCCTGCACAGCTCTACAATGTCCTTCTTAAGGAGATGGTTCTAGGCCATCTCCACGCTGTTGCCAGGTGGTCACGGACTCACAAGCTGTGCTCTCTCAGCTCCCCATGGTCCTTTGGAGGAACCCCATCAGTGCGCCAGCCCTTCTCGGGGGTCCACTCTCTCGGGGGTTAAGCTCCTCCGCGTCCTGGAACCGCACCTCTCTGAGCCTTCAGGATGCCCATCTCTTGCTAATCCCCCTTTGTTTTACTGCTCCCCAGTCACTTAAACTGCACCCCATGGACAGAGAATCCTGGATTATCCCACTGCTCCCACCAGTTGTCACGGAGTCACCAGGGCAGTGCTCTGGAACTACTCCTTACAAAGCCAGTCAGGACTCTGGAGGAGCCTCCTCTCTCTGAGCAGACTGTCTCCAGGACAAGAAGCTCACACAGCTTCGACCTTCCTGGGCCTGACCTTGGAGTATTCAGCATCCCCTTCCACACCTTATGCATCCCGCAGTGAGTCCGCCCAGGCAGGGCTCCGGGGGAAGCCAGAGGGCCCTGCACCCCACCTCTGTAGTCAGACGTGACTCTCAGCCAGCTGGGGAAACAGAAGGTTTATTAGCTGACAGGAACACAGCGTAGGGCAGAACTTGTTAGCACAGAAATCTGATTTTCAACCAAGTCCATCTTGGGGGGGGGGGAGCCCAGAGCCATGGTTCTGGTCCTCCCCCTGTTCCTGGAGCTAGCCAAGACTGACTCCCTTCCAGCTGCCTGGCCTGCTCCTCCTCTGCCCTTTGTCTTGCTCCTAGGGCCAAGAGTCACCTGGCCACATCCCCCTCCTAGATCTCAGGTTATGAAGGGGCGGCTACAGCATCTGTGCAGGCAGCTGGAGCAGCCTCTGCAAAAGTCACAAGCCTCAGTTTCCCTGTGTATTGCACCACACAGTATTCGTGCAAAACAGTAAGACTCACATAGGCTCACATACAACATAACATGGGAAAATCCCCACTTCGTCGCTGAGGGCACCAGGCAGGCAACGTGGGGAGGAGGGGGGCATGGTGGATGCCCAGGTACAGAGACTGGGGGAGAGGAGAGGGCACCAGGCAGGGAGCGTGGGAAGGAGAGGGGGAGTGGCAGTTGCCCAGGTGCTGGGATTAGAGGAGAGGGGAGGCTAGGGGGCATGTGGTTGCCCGGGTGCTGGGATGGGGGGAGAGGAGGGGGCACTGAGCAGGGAGGGTGGGGAGGAGAGGGGGCGAGGCAGTTGCCCGGGTATTGGGATGTGAGGGAGAGGAGGGGGCACTGAGCAGGCAGGGTGGGGAGAAGAGGGGGCGTGCTGGGAGCCTGGGAGCTGGGATGGGGGGAGAGGACGGGGCACCGGGCAGGGAGGGTGGGGAGGAGAGGGGGCATGCAGTTGCCTGGGTGCTGGGATTGTGGGAGAGGGGAGGATGGGGGCATGATGGGTGCCTGAGTGCTGGGATGTGGGGAGCAGGAGAGGGCACAGGGTGGGGAAGAGAGGGGGCGTGCTGGGATGTGGAGGGACAGGAAGGGGCACCGGGCAGGCAGAGTGGGGAGGAGAGGGGGTGTGCGGTTGCCCGGGTGCTGGGATGAGGGGGCTAGGACGGGGCACTGGGCAGGGAGGGTGAGAAGGAGAGGGGGAGTGGCAGTTGCCCGGATGCTGGGATTGGGAGATAAGGGAGGATGGGGGCATGATGGGTGCCCGAGTGCTGGGATGAGGGGGCACCAGGCAGGGAGGGTGGGGAGGAGAGGGGGAGTAGCAGGTGCCAGATGCTGGGATGGGGTTTGCAGGGTCGAGGAGCAGCGGGTATAGATGGCAGCCACCCAGCGGGCCATGTTTTTTTGCCAGCCTCGGGGCTGCCTTTCCATATGACCCCTATGCTGGTGCCTGGAGTGCTGTGAGCTCCTGGTGGCAGTGTCCTGGCTCGCAGCCTGCCAAAGCCGGATGAAGTGGGGGTCTGACCCCTCTCTGCTGCCCTCTCCCCAGGTGGCTTTGCCCTTCTGCCTTTCCTCTGGCTGGTCAACGTGCTGTGGTTCTGCCGCGAGGCCTTCCTGGCACCTGCCTACACCGAGCAGCCGCAAATCAAGAGTTGTGAGTGGGGCAGAACCTGCTGAGGGGTGGGGGGTTGGGCACAGTGCTGCAGCGGGCTGGGGTGGGAATGGCTCTGTGCTGGGAGCAATGCCAAGGGCATCGGGAGCAGGGAAGGGGTAATCGGGGCTGAGCTTGGGGGCAGGGACCAGGCATGGCAGATGGTTCCTTGGGGAGGGGGGGGGTAGAAGGGCAGTATTGGGTGTAGACTATGGGGGTAAGAGGGGTGCATTGGGGGTGCAGCTAGCGGGCAGGGCCTAAGGCATGAGGGACAGTGCCCAGAGGACTTGGAGAGGGTACTGGGAGTGGAGCTGGGGGGCAGGGCCCAGTGGGGGCCATCAGGGCAGGGGACAGGACCCTGGGGGCAGCAGGGAGGGGCCAGCAGAGCAGGGCCTACATGTGATGGGCACCACACTCAGCCCCCTGTCTCTTTCAGACGTCCAGCGTTCAGCTGTGGGGCTGCTGTTCTGGGTGGTCGTGCTGACCACATGGGTCACCATCTTCCAGACGCACCGGGCCCGGTGGGGCGAGCTGGGCGACTACCTGTCCTTCACCATTCCGCTGGGTATCCCCTGATGGTGCCCCACTCAGAGGGCATCCAGGGGGCGCCCTCCAGCTGGGACCAGCGGGGCTCACGTTCCTGCCCCTCCTGCCAGAGCTGCTGTTCCTGGCTGGGGATGCCGGTCCTCCACGTGCCCGGTTCTGCCCCGTGATCCCAGCTGGGCTCCAAGAGAATCAATAAAGCTGAGGCCCGTTTCCCACTGGCTCTGTGGCTGTCTGTGGGAGCACCGGGGGGAGAGGTATGTAGGGCCCAGAGAGGCAGCAGAGACAGGCAAGGACACTGCAGTGATTCAAGCCACCTGAAGTGGGGGAGGGCAGCGTGTGAGGAAAGGGGGTGTCCCCGCCACAATAGTCTTGGCTCCTGCCTTTCCTAGAGGGACATGCACATTCCCTGCGGGTGTAGAGACCAGAGAGGCGGCATGTAACTTCTCCTGGGTGAGAACCAGAGCCATGGCTGCACAGCTGTGTGGGGGAATGGGGCAAGGGTGTTGGGACACAGCCATCTCTGGGGAAGGGTAGCTGTGGAATAGCCACACATAATGCCGCATGGGGATGGCTTGCCCAGCCCTATGATGCAGCCACCTCTGCGGTGGGGCATCTGGGGAACAGCCGCACACAATGCCACACGGGGACACCTCACCCAGCAGTAAGATGCAGCCGCCTCTCGGGTGGGGTAGCTGGGGAACAACCACAGGTAACGCTGCATGGGGCTGGCTCACCCCGTGCTGAGATGCAGCCACCACTGGGGTAGGGCAGGTGGGGAGCAGCCGCACAGTGACATTCCAAAGGCAGCTGAGCACAAGCTGTACAACTGTAACTGCAGGGGGCAGGAAGGAGCCCTCGGCTTGCTCATAAGGAGGGCTCCCTCTGCCATCAAGCCTCTTATGAAGAGCAGGGCTGTAAGCTAGGAGAGGAGGCAGCAGGTGCTCCTGTCATCTCCACACCTGGCTTTAATAGGAAAATTATTATTTATGGTACCTTGGAGCCCTGGGCATGGAGCAGGGGGGCAGGGCAAGAGTGAGGGTAGGATGTGGCCAGGAAGCGGCAGGCGGGTGGGGAGGAACAACTGAGATGTTGGCACATTAATGCCACGCTAGAGCCTGGGCTCCAGCAGGGAGCTGGGAGAACGGGGGCAGGCCGTGACACTGGATATAGACTGACAGGGGTTAGATCAGGGGTAGGCAACCTATGGCAGCACGCGAGCTGATTTTCAGTGGCACTCACACTGCCTGGGTCCCGGCCACTGGTTCAGGGGCGCGGCATTTTATTTAATTTTAAATGAAGCTGCTTAAACATTTTAAAAATCTTATTTACTTTACATACAACAATAGTTTAGTTCTATATTATAGACTTATAGAAAGAGACCGTCTAAGAACGTTAAAATGTCTGACTGGCGCGCGAAACCTTAAATTAGCGTGAATGAATGAAGACTCGGCACAGCACTTCTGAAAGGTTGGGTTACATTGTCAGCGGTAAATGTGGATTTCACTGCAGCTGGCGCCCGAGTGTCTCCATCCTTGACAATTGCCTGCTACAGCTCAGCAGCGTAATGAAAATGCAGCCTGAGAAGTGGCTCAGGTGGAGCTCAGGTGATGTAGAGGTGTGTTTTGGCCGGGAATGTTCCCAGGGTGTTGGAATGGGGTTAAAGCTTTAGCCTTTTGCATCTTGCTGGCGCTGTCATTAAACAATGGTCTGATCCTCTCATTGTGTGGCATCCTCCCAATTTCCCACAACGGTAACTATTTCAAACAATAGAAATGGGTGGGGAGGCTTAAACCCCATAATTTTTTGCCACTGTGAAAATTTAAGTTGACAAAAATCTAAAAAAAATGCTTAAAACTAAACCCTAATATCTGCCAAAATGATCAAAAATCCAAATCGGATTCTGCCAGCCTGCTTAGGGCCAGCAGAACCCCGGGGCCTGGCCCTCGTGCCGGAGCAGGGGTTGAAGGGTACGTGGGGTTCAGAAGCGATGGAAGTAAAGGTAAAAATTGGAGGGGTAGCGTCGTACCTGCACTTCGCAGGATTTTATTTTTGTTTTCTGATTCTGAGGGATATTAGTTTCTTTTAAGCTTTTTTTTTAATTTAGATTTTTGATTTACATTTTCCCAGTTGCATGAGCTTAGAGGTTTCACCATTCTCTTCATGTTCGTCAATTTAAATTTCCAAATTGTACCTGTTTTCGCTATTGAGGGGCTAGTCTGCCTGAAAATTGTGATGATTGTGGATGGAAATAGTTTAGGTCGGTGTGTCTGCAGTGTCATCCCTGCCAAGCCTAGTTTATCACAGTGATGTGGACGCCGTAGAGGAATCCGAAGTGGCAGTGTGGATAAAACAGAAGCAGTGTGGGTCAGAGATCGCACTGGGGAAGGATCGCAAGAGATGGTCCAGCAGGGTAGTGTCAGTGGTCTGCTATAGACACCCTCCCCCCCCCCACAGTCCCGGTCAGATATTTATGTGGATTGAGATCTCTAGTGTTAGAAATACGTCTGTGGATGATGTCATTATGGGAGACTCCAGCTCACCACACCCAGCTTGGTGAATCAAGTGCAAAGGAAGGAGAAATCACAGCTCCAAACTTGGCAGTAACTGGCAAAGGGTCATACCAGGCAGGAACAGGCTGCGGGGGGAGGCACATCATTAGTGGAAGGGGGGCAGCAGTGGGCTGCAGCTGCGAAGCAGGCCCAGCTCGTTCTGGGCTGTGTTAGTGGGTGTGTTGGATGTGAGACACGGGAGGTCGCTGTCCCGCTCTGCTCGGCCCTGGTGAGGCCTTGGCAGGAGTCCTAGGTCCAGGTCTGTGTGTGGCACTTTGGGAAAGGTGGGGACACATTGGAGGGAGTCCAGATGGCAGCAGCAAAACTGATCCAAGGATTAGAAAACCTGACCTGGGAGGAAGAGTTAAAACCTGGGCGGGGACCTGAGAAAAGTCTTCAGCCATGTGCAGGGCTGCCCTAGACAGGCCGGGGATAGTTGTTCTCCATGCCCGGAGGCTGGACAAGCAGCAATGGGCTTAACCTGCAGCCGAGGAGAGTGAGGGTAGATATTAGGAATCACTTGCTAGCTGCCAGGGGAGTTCACCCCTGGACTTGGCGTCCAAGGAGGTCGTGGGATCCCCCCACTGGAGGTTTCTAAGCCCACGCTGGACAAACCCATCAGGGCTGCTCTAGGGTTACTTGGTCCCACCTCAGTGCCGGGGGCTGGACTAGCTGCACTCTGAGGTCCCTTCTAGTCCTGCATCTCTGTGATTCCCAGGCAGGCTGGTGACTGAATCCCTCTAACAAGTAGGGCCCAGGATTTCCTGGCTGTAGCAGCCAGCAGATTTCCTCAGCAAAACCCCCTGCCAGCAGGATCCACAAAGGGACTTTGTCACCCAAGTCCTGCATGCAGGGGCCCCCAAGATCCTCACAATTCCTGCCTGAGTCCTGATGCCGTGGAGAGGAGCTCTGGGATTCACAAACCAAGTGTTCCCTGGCTGTCTGGGCCAGGCGGGCCTGAGCCAGGCACAGAGAACACCTAATCCTGGAACGAGGGGCTCAGGGTGTGACCGCCCAGCCTGATGTGGAGCAGGGATTGGCCCCTGTCTTTCCCCTTATCATAACTCTAGGCCCAGATTTGGACCTTAGCGTCCAAAATATGGGGGTTAGCATGAAAACCTCCAAGCTTAGTTACCAGCTTGGACCTGGTACTTGCTGCCACCACCCAAAAAATTAGAGTGTTTTGGGGCACTCTGGTCCCCCTGAAAAACCTTCCCTGGGGACCCCAAGACCCAAATCCCTTGAGTCTCACAACAAAGGGAAATAATCCTTTTTCCCTTCCCCCCTCCAGGTGCTCCTGGAGAGATATACAGACACAAGCTCTGTGAATCCAAACAGAGTGACTCCCCCTCTCCGTTCCCAGTCCTGGAAACAAAAGCACTTTCCTCTTCACCCAGAGGGAATGCAAAATCAGGCTAGCAAATCCAACGCACACAGATCTCCCCCTGATTTCTTCCTACCACCAATTCCCTGGTGAGTACAGACTCAATTTCCCTGAAATTTCCCAGTAAAGAAAACTTTAACAGGTTTTAAAAAGAAAGCTTTATATAAAAAAGAAAGAAAAATACATACAAATGGTCTCTCTCCATTAAGGTGACAAATACAGGCTTAATTGCTTAAAAGAAATATGAATAAACAGCCTTATTCAAAAAGAATACAAATCAAAGTACTCCAGCACTTATATTCATGCAAATACCAAAGAAAAGAAACCATATAACTTACTATCTGATCTCTTTGTCCTTACACTTAGAAACAGAAGATTAGAAAGCAGAAACTACTTCTCCAAAGCTCAGAGAAAGCAGGCAGACAGACAAAGACCTCAGACACAAAATTCCCTCCACCCAAAGTTGAAAAAATCCGGTTTCCTGATTGGTCCTCTGGTCAGGTGCTTCAGGTGAAAGAGACATTAACCCTTAGCTATCCGTTTATGACACCCCTCCCAGGGAAACCCCTAATATTCTGGCCTGAGTTCCTCCTGCTCCATGTTGGTTATGGAGTTCTTGGGCCGGAGGGAGGAGGAGTCTGTGCCTGGGCTTGCAAGGATCTGGGCTTGCAAGGATCAGTACATGTCACTTGTGCAGGATGCAAACGAGCCCACCTGGCGAGATCTCCCTTGCCCGTCAGCGCAGAGAGGCAACGCCAGCAGACTGCAGCCTGGGACCAGTGCCACAGCTGAAGGCTCCTGACCTGTCTCTTTAGACAGGGGATGAGACCACTTTGTGTTTAATGCTTTAACCAGTTTTAGCCTTTCCAATCTCAGCAGTGCCTGTCATTGACTATTGGCTGACCCTGCAGGCCGAGCCCCCCCAATTTCCTGCCACGCTCAAAGCATCACTGGCTTCACCTTTCAAAGACGACGCTGAGCGCTGTAACTGTGCACAGCCAGGACCTGTAAAACGCAACATCGCTCTCATCTCGTCGAGTCAGCCAAACCCAGCTCTGCCCCAGGGAAGCGGCTGCTCTGGGTTCAGGAGCGCAGCACTGCTCCCGCTGAGCCCCTCACCCTGCTCCCCGGAGCTAGTAGCTCTAGAGCGGCAGGGGTCTCATGCCAGCTGCTGAGTGAAAGAGGCCGAGTTGCCCTAGGGAAGCGTGGCAGGTTGGCAACCAGGGGTGTTGCCCTGACTCCGAGCAGGGCAGGGTTTCATGCCCCATGGCTCCGGCTGGAGTCTCATTTATTTAATCTCTTCATTAATAAGCTTGACCCAGCATGGGCGGGTGAAACCTGCTGACGTGGGGGAGGGGGGGGAATTGGGCAACCGGGAGTGGGATCAGCCCTGGATGACCTTGCCCATGGGAGGGACAGACGGGGGATGTGACAGCGTGAAAAAGCACGGATGTGGCGTAGGGCCCCTGGTAGGCTAGACGGGGGCTTGTCAGGCAGAGGGAGCGGGCACTGTGCCAACAGCCAGCGCGCTGCCAGGTGCATCAGGCACGGCACTTCCAGCAGCGGTAGACCAAGGGGCAGCTCAGAGCCCAGCTGGAGGGGTCTGGCTCTGTGCTGTTCCCCCACATTCCGGACATGGGGGTTCACACTGGACCCAGTACAGTGAGGGGCTGAGCCCAGGCTCAGAGTCCATCTCACGTGGCTTGTTTGACCGGGCACAAAGCAGGCTGACAAAGGCTGTACTGGCCTAGAAATGCTGTAGGGGGCGCCAGGGAGTTGTTGCCATTGCTGACACACTGAACTCCCCATATCGCCCCCGGCCGCACAGCGCCCCCTGCAGCCCATTGCCCCCTGTTGGGCCCCCACCCTGCTCCCTGCAGCACAGCACCCCCTGCTGAGCCCCCGCCCCCTGCAGCCATTGCCCCCTGCTGAGCCCCCACCCTGTTCCCTGCAGCACAGCACCCCCTGCTGAGCCCCCACCCTGCTCCCTGCAGCACAGCGCCCCCTGCAGCCCATTGCCCCCTCTTGGGCCCCCACCCTGCTCCCTGCAGCACAGCACCTGCACTGAACCCCCCCACACACACTCCCTGCAGCACAGCGCCCCCTGCTGAGCCCCCGCCCCCTGCAGCCCATTGCCCCCTGTTGGGCCCCCACCCTGCTCCCTGCAGCACAGCGCCCCCTGCTGAGCCCCTGCCCCCTGCAGCCCATTGCCCCCTGTTGGGCCCCCACCCTGCTCCCTGCAGCCCAGCGCCCCCTGCTGAGCCCCCACCCTGCTCCCTGCAGCCCAGCGCCCCCTGCTGAGCCCCTGCCCCCTGCAGCCCATTGCCCCCTGTTGGGCCCCCACCCTGCTCCCTGCAGCACAGCACCCCTTGCTGAGCCCCCGCCCCCTGCAGCCCATTGCCCCCTGCTGAGCCCCCGCCCCCTGCAGCCCATTGCCCCCTGTTGGGCCCCCACCCTGCTCCCTGCAGCACAGCGCCCCCTACTGAGCCCCCACCCTGCTCCCTGCAGCCCAGCGCCCCCTGCTGAGCCCCCACCCCCTGCAGCCCATTGCCCCCTGCTGAGCCCCCACCCCCTGCAGCCCATTGCCCCCTGTTGGGCCCCCACCCTGCTCCCTGCAGCACAGCGCCCCCTGCTGAGCCCCCACCCTGCTCCCTGCAGCCCAGCTCCCCCTGCTGAGCCCCTGCCCCCTGCAGCCCATTGCCCCCTGCTGAGCTCCCACCCTGCTCCCTGCAGCCCAGCGCCCCCTGCAGCCCAGCGCCCCCTGTTGGGCCCCCACCCTGCTCCCTGCAGCACAGCACCTGCACTGAACCCCCCCCAACACTCCCTGCAGCACAGTGCCCCCTGCTGAGCCCCCACCCTGCTCCCTGCAGCACAGCGCCCCCTGCAGCCCATTGCCCCCTGTTGGGCCCCCACCCTGCTCCCTGCAGCACAGCACCTGCACTGAACCCCACACACACACTCCCTGCAGCCCAGCGCCCCCTGCTGAGCCCCCGCCCCCTGCAGCCCAGCGCCCCCTGCTGAGCCCCCACCCTGCTCCCTGCAGCACAGCGCCCCCTGCAGCCCATTGCCCCCTGTTGGGCCCCCACCCTGCTCCCTGCAGCACAGCACCTGCACTGAACCCCACACACACACTCCCTGCAGCACAGCGCCCCCTGCTGAGCCCCCGCCCCCTGCAGCCCATTGCCCCATGTTGGGCCCCCACCCTGCTCCCTGCAGCACAGCACCCCCTGCTGAGCCCCTGCCCCCTGCAGCACAGCGCCCACACTGAGCCCCCCCGTTTGTGTCCCTGGCTACCCCTGCCCCCACCACCCTGTTGGGAGTAGGGAGCTCAACCTTCATTTTGGACTGTGTCGGAGCAGTATGACCCTCCCACACTCAGGACTGTACCCAAATCCCTGCCCCCTTCTATCCCTCCATCTCAGCCTCCTGCCCTGTCCCCACCTCTGCTGGATGCTTCCTCCTCACCATCCCCCCACCAGCCCAGTGCAATTGGAGGGAGAGGGTCCTCGATGTGGGCTGAGCTGGCACCCACTCCCTGCCCCATATTGCTCCACCCGCCCCTTCCCCTCCTGCTCCAGGCTGCCCAAGGCTCCCTGCACTACGGGCTGCGGCCCCTGCCATGCAGTGGGAGGCAGCCTGCATGTGGACAGAGGAGCCTATCCCCTCTGTGCCCAGCAAGCCAGGGCCTGGATGGCCCCCCAGGCCCAGCCCCCGCCCAGGCCAGGCCTCCTCTTTTGCCCCACTAGGCCACAGCACAGAAGAGGGCAGCCTGTCAGGTGGCTGGTGAGTGCCCCGGGGGAAACACAGGGAAACTGAGGCACACACAGCATTCATGCAGACCAGTAAGCCTCTCACAACATAGCAAGGGAAAATCCCCATTTCGTCAACCTCCTAACTTCCCCTCCCCCTGCTAGCTAGGCGCAGCCTTGCTTAGCATCCCCATCCTGCCAGCCCTTCACCCGGGCTGAGCCTCGGCCCATGGACCCAGCTGCACTGATGTCCTGGGTCAGAGGACACAGACACACACATGCACACGCTCAGGTGTGTGCCTGAAAAGTCAGATGCTCAAGCACACGCACCCCACCCCTTAACAGTGCACAAACAGACCTCTCCCTCCACAATGCACAGCACGTCCATGGCAACAACCCACCCACACGTTCCCCAATGGCACCTTCCCCCCACACACACACATTACACACGCACACCCAACAATATGCACACATCTCCACACTAACACACCCACCCCCTGGCAGTGCGTTCACACACATGCAGGCCCACACGCCCTCTGGCTGATGCACACACACATGCCCCTGCACGGATCCAGTGGCAGTCGTCAATTTCCACTCATCTATTTTGGGCACTAATTATATCACTGCCTAGCTGGAAGCTCAGCCTCAGCCCCCTGCTTGGAACCAGCCAGCCGCAGGGGGGCTCAGGATACTCCCCCTTCACCGCCCCTTACCCAGGAAAGACCTCCCCACCACTCCAGGAGTGGGCCATGAGCTGGGCCACTCCCTGCTGTGCCCTGTCTGCTGCGGGTCGCCCCAGTCTGCAGCGAGCACATTCCGCAGCCACTATGCCAGGCAGCAGCCAGGCTGACATGGCCTGCGGCCAGCGCTGAGTCACGGGCCCCAGTTTACCTGCTGACGTCCCCAAAGCCCCTTCCAGGGGTCTCGCCCAGCTCCCAGTCACAGGGCTGCACAGGCCCAGGCTAAGGCCCCCCAGTACTGGAGAGGTCAAGTACAGCCTGGCAACAGGAGCCCCACAGTGTCTCTCAGCAGCAACAGAACCCAGGCATCCTGGCTCCCAATCCCCCTGCTCTAACCACTAGCCCTTGCCCCCTGAGCCAGGGATAGAACCCAGGAGTCCTGGCTGGCAGCCCTCCCCAACCAACCATTAGACCCCACTCCCCTCCCAGAGCTGGGGCTAGCACCCAGAAGGGCCTAGTCTAGAGACCGAGCCCTGGCCCCAGGGGGATGCGGTGGGTGGGGTGTCTCGGATGGGAGGCACCAGGACCAAGCCTGCTCTCCAGGCCCGGCTGCTCAGACAAGTCCCGGGCATCAGGCCGGCACTAATTACAGGGCCCCACCAGCTCCTGCGTTCAAAACAGGTGAGACAATTGGCCCAGCCCTGGCACATCAAAGTGGGAAAACAGTGTAACATCCTGCTGTGGGTCTCATTGCTCCTCGGGCCAGATTCCTCTGCCCTACACAGCCAGCCCGGCTGAGTCCCAGCTGCTCTGCCTACAGTGGGCGGTGTCCCAGCACCGGGTAAGCCATCCCCATGCGATATTATGTGCGGCTGTTCCCCAACTGCCCCAGCCCAGAGGTGGCTCCAGTTCAGCACCCATTGAGCTGTCCCTGTGCAGTATCTCTATGTAGTGTTCCCCAGGTGTCCTGGCCCAGAGGTGGCCGCATCACCTTGTGAGCCATCCCCATGTGGCATTATGTACAGCTGTTCCCCTCCCACCCCGCCTACAGGTGTCTGCGTCTGAGCACCGGGCCCTAGTTCTGAGAGTGTTAAACCCCATGAGACAGACATTGCAACACTGATTTTGTAAGTGAAACTTCCCAGCCCCCAGGTCAATTTTTATGGTCCAGATTTGAGCTGAGCTAGTTCAGCTGTTTTGCATTAGGGCGATAACCACCCTTTCCTTGCCAGAATGTGATGCTAGAAAGCGGGGAGCCAGGATGCCTGGGTTCCCTCTCTGGCTCTAGGAGGGGAGTGGGGTCTGCTGGTTAGAGCAGCAGGGGCTGGGAGCCAGGACCCCTGGGGTTCTCTCCCCAGCTCTCGTCTCTCGTGCCCATCCTGCACTTTCTCCCTGCTTGTAGAATCAGCCCATCACTGAAGGGCCTTTGTGTGTTGGACACTGACACCCCTGTGCCCACAACCAGGGGGCAAGACAGCAGGATGGAGCTTTTTGGTGGTTATTGTGCTGCTGTGGGGGGCTGGCTGCAGTGGCCCAGGGGGAGACAAATCCACCCAGCCCTGGGGGGATCTGGAGGCTGGGCTGTGGGGTAGCTGCAGCTGGTGTTTTCAGGTCTGCAGTGACTCCTTGCTGGGCTGTGTGTGTATCTGGCTGTCTGGGTTTGCAGCTGTTTCAGGGCTCAGGCTGTGGCTGGTCTGTGTGTGTGTCTGGACGTGTCTGCGTCTGTTGTGGGGGCATGGGCTGTGGCTAGTCTGTGTCTCGTGTTTGTGGCTGTGTGTGTTCGTGGCTGTGCATGCGTTTGTGACTGTGCGTTTCTGGGTGGGGGGGGTCTGGCTGTATCTGTGGGCTGTGGCAGTTCTGTCTCGTTTGCAGCTGTGCATGTCTGGCTGTGGGCATGGTTGTGTGTGTGGCTGTGTTTGCAGCTATGCATGTGTTTGTGGGGCTCAGGCTGCAGCTGGGTCAGTGTTTGGGGTGCTCTAGCCGTGTCTGAGGCTGCGAGCCAGGTAGCACCCATGTCCAGCTGTGGCTCTGGAGCTGGGTTCGGATCTTTGGCAGGCACTGTGCCGGGGGCATTGGGCAGTCTGCGGGATTTGTCGCAGTGTGCCCCGCTCACACCCACAACACTTGTTACACAGAGACCACCAGCAGGGCAGGGACCAGAGCCAGCGCCCCCTAGAGGGGAAAGGTCCCATGCCCCATCCCCCAGAGCCAGCCAGTCCCCCTAGCCCCCCGTGTGCGGCATGCACTTTACCCACAGTCCCTTGGCGGATGCCTGACACATGGGCTAATCCCTGATATAGGAACATGAGCACATTTGGCCTCAGGCTTTGGGCACAGAGTCTTGCTGGGTGGTACCTGGGACAGAGAGCCTTAAAGAGACCCCCTTGCTTTAACCCCCAGCCCCCACTGCCCTCTCAGAGCTGGGGAAAGGACCTAGGAGTCCTGGCTCCCAGCGTCTCCCCCCCACCGCCCCCAGTGCTCTGAGCACTACACACAATGTTTTTGCTTAGTCAAGCCGGCTAGGGACACTGCTGCTGTGAGCTCCCCTGCAGCAGCACCTAGCCAGGCAGGACCCTGGGAGTGCAATCTCCTTTATTCTGTGCCCAGACACAGAGCTCAGCCTGGCTCTGTGTCTGGGGCGCAGCTCCGCGAATGGGATTGGGGGAGGATGGGAAACAAATGTGCCTGGGACTGGGGCAGGGTGCAGGTGCCGGATACCCACCCCATCCCACTGCCTGTCCATCTCACCCCTGCCCCTCCCCAGCACACACCACATGCAGCGCCCTCCCTGGGCAGTGGCCCACAGACGTATGGGGTGGGTGTTCACAGGGCTGGGAGGAGGAAGGGGAGCCAGGTCCTGGTGGGGTGGGGGTCAGGGGTACAGTCTGTGTTGTGTCTGGAGCTGGCCTCTCAGGGGTGCTCTTATGGGAGTGGGGGTGCACAGAGTAGAGCTTAGCCCCTCCAGCAGGGACCGACATACACACTTGTGTGTATGTGGGGGGGTGTCTGTCCATTCCCCAGCTGGAGGGGCTGAGCTCTGGGGGGTGGTGTCTCTCTGTCCCTGCTGGAGGGGCAGAGCCCTGGGGGTGTCTGTCCATCCCCCTGCCGGAGGGGCTGAGCCCTGGGGGTGTGTCCATCCCCCAGCTGGAGGGGCTGAGCCCTGGGGGTGTCTGTCCATCCCCCTGCCGGAGGCGCTGAGCCCTGGGGGTGTCTGTCCATCCCCCAGCCGGAGGCGCTGAGCCCTGGGGGTGTCTGTCCATCCCCCAGTCGGAGGCGCTGAGCCCTGGGGATGTCTGTCCATCCCCCTGCCGGAGGGGCTGAGCCCTGGGGGTGTCTGTCCATCCCCCAGCCGGAGGGGCTGAGCCCTGGGGGTGTCTGTCCATCCCCCAGCCGGAGGGGCAGAGCCCTGAGGGTGTCTGTCCATCCCCCAGCCGGAGGGGCAGAGCCCTGAGGGTGTCTGTCCATCCCCCAGCCGGAGGCGCTGAGCCCTGGGGGTGTCTGTCCATCCCCCAGCCGGAGGGGCTGAGCCCTGGGAGTGTCTGTCCATCCCCCAGCCGGAGGGGCTGAGCCCTGGGGGTGTCTGTCCATCCCCCTGCCGGAGGGGCTGAGCCCTGGGGGTGTCTGTCCATACCCCAGCCGGAGGGGCTGAGCCCTGGGGGTGTCTGTCCATCCCCCAGCTGGAGGGGCTAAGCCCTGGGGGTGTCTATCCATCCCCCAGCTGGAGGGGCAGAGCCCTGGGGGTGTCTGTCCATCCCCCTGCCGGAGGGGCTGAGCCCTGGGGGTGTCTGTCCATCCCCCAGCTGGAGGGGCTGAGCCCTGGGGGTGTCTGTCTATCCCCCAGCTGGAGGGGCAGAGCTGTCTGTCTGTGCTCACAGCTTCCCAACCCCTTGGCCAGGACTGATCCCCCCCCCAACCCCAGGACCTTCCCCCCTCTGTGGGATCCAGGCCTGCGATCTGCCCCCGACTTGGCCTGTCTCTGGTGACAGACGCCTGGGGATGAGGGGGGGTTGCCCACCCGGTCCATCTGTCTGCATCAGTGCAGGTCGGTCTGTCGCTCTGTGCCGGTCCCGCCTGCCCCCGCAGGCCTGGCAGGCAGCCCAGCCCTCCTCTTGGCCCCGTGCCCGGCCATCCCTCCTCGCCCAGGCTTCTAGCGCCTTCCACGCCCGTGGGATATAAGGCCCTGACGCCGGGCGGGTGCAGACGGACGCCCCGACCCAGCTGCCATGGACATCGCCATCCACCACCCCTGGCTGCGCCGGCCCATGGGCCCTGGCTTCGGCCCCTTCCTCACCAACCGCCTCTTCGACCAGCGCTTCGGCGAGGGGCTGCTGGAGAGCGACCTGGCGGCCCTCTGCCCTGCCGCCGGCCTCGGCCCCCTCTATGGTCGCCCCCCTGGCGTGGCTCTGCCCGACACTGGCCTCTCCGAGGTGGGTCAGGTGCCTCTCATTGCCCCCTATCCCTGCTGCCCCTGCTGCCCCCACTCCCTGCACCCCCCACTGCCCCAAATTCCTGCACCCCTCCAGCCCTGCACTCCCTTGCTGCACCCCAAAAACCTGCATCACCCTCACTGCCCCCAAATTCCTGCACCCCCACTGCCCACTGAATCCCCACTCCCTCACTGCACCAATCCCTTCCCCTAATCCTTGCCCCACCCTCACTGCCCCCAATACTTCTGCCCCTTCACTGCCCCCTAAATCCCAGCATTACCCTCACTGTCCCCAATCCCTATAACCCCCAAGCTCTGCACTCCCTGACTGCCCCAAAAATCTCTGCATCACCCTCACTGCTCCCCACATCCCTGCTCCCCCTTGCTTCACCCCCTGGATCTGTGCGTGGTCTCCACCCTTCCCGCACAGCCGCATCCAGGCCCCACCTGCTGCTGGCCCCCCAGAGCCACCCATGAATGTCCCCTACTCTCTCTGCACCCCCAATTCTGGCCATTTCCCCTTGCTGCATCCTATAATCCACACCCCTTCTGTCCCTCCCTGCATCCCCATTCCCTACTTCCCCCCCCAAAGCCAGGGCTAGCCTCTGCTCTCTGTACCCCTAAATCCAGGTGTTTCCTGTGCTCACTGTACCCCCAGATCCATGCATGGCTGCATCCTCTCTGCATCCCCAAGTTCTGCTCTGCCAGGCCCATACCCCAAATACCAGAGCCCCACCCCAGTGCCCCAGCCAGGGGCTACAAGTTTCCCCAGGGCTGTGCTGGGAGCAGGGGGACTGTGGGGGTGCCACTGTACACAGGCACATTGGGGTGCAGGTGCCCTCCAACCCTTGGAGCCCCAGCAAGGAGAGAGGTGACAGGGCAGAAGCAGAGGCTGCCCTATTATGGTAACATTCCTGTGCCGTGCAGCGCCTGCTGCCAGCTGGTTGGGCTGCCGGCCACAGGGGTGGGGGGGAAGCAGCTATCTCCCCCCCAGTTCTGGACCCCATTATTCTGCCCTCTCCCAGGCTCTGCATCCCTCACCGCACCAGCATCTGCAGGGCCCAGCAGGGGCAGGGCTCAGTGGGAGGGCTGGAACTCCAGCACTGCGAGCTTCCCCCTGGCAGTGCCCAGCTCCCTCCCACGCAGTTCCCAGTCCTAGGCACTGAGAGCTTCCCCCTGACAGTGCCCAGCTCCCTCCCACGCAGTACCCAGTCCTAGGCACTGCGAGCTTCCCCCTGACAGTGCCCAGCTCCCTCCCACGCAGTACCCAGTCCTAGGCACTGCGAGCTTCCCCCTGGCAGTGCCCAGCTCCCTCCCACGCAGTACCCAGTCCTAGGCACTGCGAGCTTCCCCCTGGCAGTGCCCAGCTCCCTCCCACGCAGTACCCAGTCCTAGGCACTGCGAGCTTCCCCCTGGCAGTGCCCAGCTCCCTCCCACGCAGTACCCAGTCCTAGGCACTGCGAGCTTCCCCCTGGCAGTGCCCATCTCCCTCCCACGCAGTACCCAGTCCTAGGCACTGAGAGCTTCCCCCTGGCAGTGCCCAGCTCCCTCCCATGCAGTACCCAGTCCTAGGCACTGCGAGCTTCCCCCTGGCAGTGCCCAGCTCCCTCCCACACAGTACCCAGTCCTAGGCACTGCAAGCTTCCCCCTGGCAGTGCCCATCTCCCTCCCACACAGTACCCAGTCCTAGGCACTGCAAGCTTCCCCCTGGCAGTGCCCATCTCCCTCCCACGCAGTACCCAGTCCTAGGCACTGAGAGCTTCCCCCTGGCAGTGCCCAGCTCCCTCCCACGCAGTACCCAGTCCTAGGCACTGCAAGCTTCCCCCTGGCAGTGCCCAGCTCCCTCCCACGCAGTACCCAGTCCTAGGCACTGCAAGCTTCCCCCTGGCAGTGCCCAGCTCCCTCCCACGCAGTACCCAGTCCTAGGCACTGCAAGCTTCCCCCTGGCAGTGCCCAGCTCCCTCCCACGCAGTACCCAGTCCTAGGCACTGAGAGCTTCCCCCTGGCAGTGCCCAGCTCCCTCCCACGCAGTACCCAGTCCTAGGCACTGCAAGCTTCCCCCTGGCAGTGCCCAGCTCCCTGCCACGCAGTACCCAGTCCTAGGCACTGAGAGCTTCCCCCTGGCAGTGCCCAGCTCCCTCCCACGCAGTACCCAGTCCTAGGCACTGTGAGCTTCCCCCTGACAGTGCCCAGTCCCAGCCCCCATGAACTCCCCCCTTACAGTGTCCAGCCCTAGGTGCTGCAAGCTTCCCTCCAGCAGTGCCTAGCCCTGGGAACATCTCCCTCCTCCCCAGGTCTGTGAGCTTCCCCTTGGCAGTGCCCAGTCCCAGCCCCCACGAGCTCTCCCCACCCCCAGTATCCAGCCCTAGGGGCTGTGAGCTTTTCTCCGGCAGTGCCCGGCCCAGGACTTGCAAGCTTCCTTCCAGCAGTGTGCAGTCCCAACCCACAGCACTGCAAGTTTCCCCCCGTCAGTGCCCAGCCCTGGCCCCGTGAGCTTCCCTCTGGCAGTGCCCAGCCCCAGCCCCCGGTGCTGCAAGCTTCTCCCTGGCAGTGCCTGGCCCCCAGCCCTGCAACCTTCCCTCTAACAGTGCCCAGCCCCAGTGAGCTTCCCCCTGGCAGTACCCTCACCCGCTGCTCTGCCCCTGCAGATGACGCTGGACAAGGACCGGTTCTCGGTGCTGCTGGACGTGAAGCATTTCTCACCTGAGGAGCTGAGCGTGAAGGTGGTGGGTGACTACGTGGAGGTGCACGCCAAACATGAGGAGCGTCCGGTATGGCCTCCCCAGCCAGAGTGCCCCCCCGCCCTCCACCCCCCTTCCCCCGCACTAATGCCTTCTCTCTTGCCCCCAGGACGAGCACGGCTACATCTCCCGCGAGTTCCACCGGCGCTATGGGCTGCCCCGGGGTGTGGACCCCGCCACCATCACTTCATCCCTCTCACCTGACGGCATCCTCTCCATCACAGCACCCACCAAACCAGAGGGCAAGGCCCAGGAGCGCACCGTCCCCATCACTCAGCAGCAGAGCCCTGCTGTCACTGGGAAATAGGGGGGGCAAGAACCTGCTTCTACCCCCGCCCCCCAAGGACACAGCCACCCCCTATGGGCATCATCCTCCCCAAGCCCCTTGGGACAGCAGAATTTCAGGGGGTCCCCTTTCCAGGCCCAGGGGAGCAGAGAGCTGGGGGTGTCCCAGGGGAGCAGAGAACTGGGATTTGCTAATGCTCCCCCCCAGCTGCTTTGAAGGGTCTTTTCTTATCTATGGCTGGTGCTGTATGAAGCCGGGCGCTCGGCCAATAAACGTCACTCACCTGCTGGACCAGTGCCTCCCTGTGGTTGTTTCTAGGGGGCACTGCTGGGGGTGGAGTGGGATTTCACCCGGGGTGCTGCCTGGGAGGAGGGGGGGAGTGGTGGAAGTAAGTCACAGGGGTGCATGGTAGGAATTGTGTGCAGCGGTTGGTCTGAACCTGTTGGGGGACAGGAGGACAGGCATGGTGGTCAGGATGAACCTGGCTGGGGTTGTTTGGCAGTAGGGGCAGGTAGTGTGTAGCAAAGAGGATGTGTCAGGGTGCACCGGTTTAAGATTATAAAGCAGAACACACCTGTTTCCCAGGGGTGTGCATGGCAGGTACGGGCACCTATTGCCCAGGGCTGTGCATGGCAGGGGCATGGGCACCTATTGCCCAGGGCTGTGCATGGCAGGGGCACGGGCACCTATTGCCCAGGGCTGTGCATGGCAGGCAGCAGTTTGGAGTTGTGTGTCAGAGCATCACAGGTGTTTTGGGTCTGTGTGGTGCGCCTGTTTTCTGGCACTGTGTTAGGGCGCACCTGTTGCCTGGGGCTTAAAGAGATAACCAGGGTGGCCCTGGGCCATATGGTGGTGTACCTATGGCTGCATACGTGGGGTCGGGGAGCTGCAGGGGGTACAGATGTAACCATACTCACAGGGCATGGGTTACAGTAACCCCCACCCTGCTCTCTCACCTCATGCTGCCCCCAGGTCCCACACACACTGCACGCTCTCACTAGAGCCCCTGGGGCCCTGTCCCACCCTGGCCAAGCTGCCAGACACTGGCTAGCCCAGCCACCAGGGTGTGGCCAGTGCAAACGCCCTGCTCCGCCCCTTTGCACCAGTGCACCAGCATGACATCAGTGAGACACACCCCTCTGTTCTTGAGGGGAAGGGGGCACTCAAGGCTGATTAGCCCTTTGTGGAACAGCTCAGTGTGGTTTACAGGGGTCTGGCCCCACCTGTGCCCCTTTACCCACAGGGGTGAGGCAGGACCCCACTTCTCAGCCGCCCCCTATCTCCCTGCCCCTGCTGCACTGCCTTCAGCTGTGAATTCCCCCCAAAGAGGGCTTCTGCCTGGGCTGCTCCAGGGTGTCACCCCACCCATGACACAGGTGAGCCAGGCGCCAGGGACTCTCTTTATTGGCTATGTTAGAACAGTGGGGGGGAGTAGGGGGAAGAGAGATGGTGGGATGGGAGACTAGGTCCCTTTACATGCACGAGCCACTGCCTCCACTGGGGGCAGCCCCACCCCTTACAGAGCTCAGCCAGGGGACAGAAGCGGGGCGTGAGGGGCAGCCCCGAGCTAGACCACTCTCCCCAGCACCAAGCCCAGGGTACGAGTCTGCTTTCTACCAGGAATGGCTCCCCCCAGAGGTGGGGCACTCAAGTGGCTCCACTCCCAGGGGGGGGCCTGGCCAGAGTGTGGGGCCCATCACTGCCGCTCATACATCTCCTTGAGGATCTTCATGCTCTCGGTGTAGCGCAGCTGGTTCCGGTGTGATGCCTCCTTCCACCTGTGGGGGCAGCCGAGAGAAGAGATGGGGCAGGAGGATCAAGACACCCCCCCCAAAATTCCCTCCCCAAGGCTGAAGCGCCCCCAGGGGAAGAACACCCTCCCTCCACCCCTCTGGCACACCTACCGCTGGCGGATCTTCTTCCAGCGCTCCATGTTCTTATAGATGAGTGAAGACATCGAGGGCCGTGCATCAAGGATCTACAGGGGAGGAGGAGAGAGAACACATCAGATCAGGGGGGAACCTGGGAGAGCAGTAGCCTGCAGGAGGTGGACCCCCCCGGGGGGAGGGACAGTGTCATGGTTGGAGCATAGTATGTGGGGGGAGATGGGTAGCTGGGGGTTGGGCCCCAGGAGAAGCAGGTAGGAAGAGTAGGAAGGCGGGGGTAGAGTGAACCAGGTGGGAGATAGCAGGCAGGCAGCCTGCAAGGCTGGGACCCAGTATCGGGGACCCCACGGAACCCATGGAGAGTGGCGGGGCAGCAGTCCAGGCTGTGACAGCAGAGCAGTGGATGGTGGGCAGACTGAGGGGGACTGCAGCACCCCCTGCAGTTGGGGGAGGGAAGAGGCCAAAGCTCAGCTCGCACGAGGCCCTGGGCAGGGGGTGGACGTAGCTGCCTGGGGCCCCTCCCTCACCATGTCAGAGGGCGACTCCCCATCCTCGGGCGGCAGTGGGGAGGGTATCCTGGCGCTCACAGACTCCCCGCCTGCATTCTCCAGGCCAGCACACGGTGGGGGCAGCTTGTACACATCCTGGCTCTTCCCATTCAGCCCCTCAGCCCCCTGGGAGCACAGAGCAGGTCACGGCAAGGAGTGGGGGGACCTCGCAGAACCCCTCCCCCATTCCTGCCCCTCAGCCCCCTGGGAGCACAGAGCAGGTCACGGCAAGGAGTGGGGGGACCTCGCACAACCCCTCCCCCATTCCTGCCCCTCAGCCCACTGGGAACACAGAGCAGGTCACGGCAAGGAGTGGGGGGACCTCGCACAACCCCTCCCCCATTCCTGCCCCTCAGCCCCCTGGGAGCACAGAGCAGGTCACGGCAACGGGTGGGGGGACCTTGCACAACCCCTCCCCCATTCCTGCCCCTCAGCCCACTGGGAACACAGAGCAGGTCACGGACACGGGTGGGGGGACCTCGCAGAACCCCTCCCCCATTCCTGCCCCTCAGCCCCCTGGGAGCACAGAGCAGGTCACAGCAACGGGTGGGGGGACCTCGCACAACCCCTCCCCCATTCCTGCCCCTCGGCCCCCTGGGAGCACAGAGCAGGTCACGGCAACGGGTGGGGGGACCTCGCACAACCCCTCCCCCATTCCTGCCCCTCAGCCCACTGGGAACACAGAGCAGGTCATGGACACGGGTGGGGGGACCTCGCACAACCCCTCCCCCATTCCTGCCCCTCGGCCCACTGGGAACACAGAGCAGGTCATGGACACGGGTGGGGGGACCTCGCACAACCCCTCCCCCATTCCTGCCCCTCAGCCCACTGGGAGCACAGAGCAGGTCACGGCAAGGAGTGGGGGGACCTCGCACAACCCCTCCCCCATTCCTGCCCCTCAGCCCACTGGGAACACAGAGCAGGTCACAGCAACGGGTGGGGGGACCTCGCACAACCCCTCCCCCATTCAGCCCCTCAGCCCACTGGGAACACAGAGCAGGTCACGGCAACGGGTGGGGGGACCTCGCACAACCCTTCCCCCATTCCTGCCCCTCAGCCCACTGGGAACACAGAGCAGGTCACGGACACGGGTGGGGGGACCTCGCACAACCCCTCCCCCATTCCTGCCCCTCAGCCCACTGGGAGCACAGAGCAGGTCACGGCAACGGGTGGGGGGACCTCGCAGAACCCCTCCCCCATTCCTGCCCCTCGGCCCCCTGGGAGCACAGAGCAGGGGGGACACCCCACACAGCCCCTACCCTATGGGGGGATGGTACCCCATACAGCCCCTCCCCCCATATACCTCCCACCTCCTCATCCTCGGGCAGGGTGGGCAGTGGGGGGCTGGGCGAGCGCTCCCTCTCGCGCACAGCGGGACTGTTCCTCATCCAGGCCCGGCAGATGGGGTACAGCGGGGTGCTCTCCGCAAACTGCGCCAGGTCCACACTCCGGTCAAATAGCTTGATGATGTAGGTGTCTGGGGGTCAGGGCGGCAAAACCGTCAGATGGGAACCCCCACTAGCCAGCCCACTGCCCAGGATCTGAGCCGGCACCCGAGGGGGAGAATGGCCCCATGCCCCATTCCGCGCCTCCTCCCCAACCCAGCCGTGTTCCAGTCCCCTGCATCCCCCAAACCAGCCAGTCCCCTGTCCTGGGGCCAGATAGGAGCCAGCACCTCCTAGAGGGGAAGGCCCCGTGCCCCACCCCCACTTACTCTGTCTCTGCTGGCCACTCTCAGTCAATCCGTCGTCTGTCTCCTTCCTCTTCTTGCGCCGGTGATGAGAGAACCGTGCGGAGGGCCTGCCATGGGGGGGGGGGGGACACAGATCAGTGGTGGACAGCCAAGCCCCAACACCTCCAGGGACAGAGGCCAGGCCATAGAAGGGACTCCCCACCACAGGGCCAAATGGAGGACCAGATATATGGAGCCTTGGGCATGATCATGGGAGAGGAGCCAGCTCTTCCCACACACATATCCCCATCCCAGCACCGTCCTGCCACCCCCCTCAACCACCCCACCAAGGGCTCACTCAGCACTGAAATGCAGCCAGCTCTGAGGTGGGGCAGCTGGGGAACATTGCCTGAGAATCTCTAAACCCTTTAACAACAAACACTTCAGCTTCATGATGCCCTTCCAAGAGCTGGGAGTGTCACCTCCACTTCACAGAGAGAACTGAGGTGCTGATTGCAAAGGGACTTGCATCAGGTCAAATGGCTCAAGAGGGAGAGAACCCAGGAGTCCTGACTCTGTCTCCCTCCCAACCCACCAGACCCCACTCTCTGCCCACAGCTGAGAGAGAACCCAGGCATCCTGGTTCCCAGCCCCCCTGCTCTAACCCACTAGACCCAAGGCCCCCACTGCTCGTCCATGTCCTGTCGGGGTTGTGTCTGGGCCTGGCAGCCCTATGGCACACAGCAAGGCACCATCCTGCTGGATGTACCCACCTCTTCCCAGCTGCGGAGGGGGAGGAGTCTCTGCAAAGACAAGAGGAGAGGGGAGGTGAGGCCCGAGGTGCAAGGCCCCCTACCCTTCTCAGGGGCAGCAGGCCCCAGCTGCTAGACATGGTGCCCCCTGCTCCAATCCTGCCCATACCCCTGACCCGAGAGGGGGAACGGGGTCTGAAGAGCAGGATGGAGGTCAGTGGGGTAGAATCTGCCCAGCTGAGGGGGTGGGGAGCTGAACCCGGCTGGGGTAATGCAGTGCTAAGTGAAGGGGACAATCTAGCCAACCCCACAGCTCAGCGCTGGAACGTTACGGGCCCTCCCAGCTCTGACTTGCTTTTCCAAGAGGCCCCAAGAGAAAGGCTCCCCCCACCAAGCCCCCACAACAGCTCCTGGCCGGAGGCTCCTTACTTGCTGAGCGGGTCGCTGGAGGTCTTCCCAGCGTCCTCGTCCATCTGTTCCCTGCAAGGAGCATGTCAGTCCAAATCAGAGCCAGTCCAATCCCGTCCCCTATGGCATGCAACCCTGGGGGCCCAGGCCCTGAGCCAGCTGACCCACTGCCTTGGGGCTGGAGGGACCCAGCACTCCCAGGAGGGGAAAGGCCCCATTGCCATTCCCCATGCACCTGAGTCAGCCAGTCCCCCACCCAGGGGTGCCCCCTAAAAGGGAAAAGCCCCATGTCCCTTTCTCTGCTGCCCCAAGGCAGCCCACTAGACTCCTGCTCTGGGGGTGGATTAGAACTGGTGCCCCCTAGAGGTGAAAGGCTCCAAATGCCCCCAGCTCTGTTCTAAGCCCAACTCCCAGCCAATGCTCTCACCCCCACACCAATCTGCGTGCATCTCCACCCACCGGTCCACATCGCTCTTCTCCAGCAGACACTGCAGCACAGCATCAAGACGGCTCCGGGCATTGGTTGTCTCCTGATCTGCAATGGGAAGTGTAACAGACACATGGCGCCCTGAGCGCAATGGTGGGAGAGGAGCCTGTGCCTTCCCACGTGGCCAGCCCCTTCAGGCTCTGCACAGCCCAAAGAGCTCCATGCACAGGGATGGCTTGCCCGGCACTGGAATGCAGCCATCTCTGGGGTGGGGCAGCTGGGGAAGAGCTAAACATACAAGCTACAACTGGCCATAGCAAAGGGGTTAGCACCTTGTCTCTTGGGGCTCTTGCAGGGTTAGAATAGAACCCAAAAGTCCTGAATCCAAGGGCCCCCTTGCCATAACCACTAAACCCCACTCCCCTCCCCAAGCCAGGACAGAACACAGGAGGTCCAAAGACTGCTGTGGGACAGGAATTGAAGAAACCTGAACACAGGGAGGCAAAACAGAATCTGTCACGTTGTGGGGTGCAATCCAGACGGGGGAAGAGTTGTGTCTTCGCTTACCCCAACATGTCTCTCAACCCCTTGCTACTGTAGCTGTCTGCCTGAGACGCTCCCGGTCAGGACCAAGCATGTGCTCTATGGCCAGGTATTGGGCAGCCCTCATCCAATACTTTTGCTCCAGGAGCTGGCCTGTGATATCCAGCTTTGGTTATCAATGGGTTAGATGAGTCCATGCTCTAGCCAGCCTGGAATCTCCCCAAACTGCTTGTTCTGAGATGTCCAGACCTTGGAGGGAGGTTTGGGTCTGCTGCTTCTTTACAGAGTCAACAGCCCCACTGTTTGTTACTTGAACTGAAGTTCCCCAACAGCTGAGTTCAAACACAGCCCGGGATGGGTCAAGATTCAACATAAATAATGTTCATGTAATTCCAAAGAGAGCTTTGCAATGAGTTCAAGTGGCAGGAACAGTTACAAGAGAAAAGGAGAGAAAACATGGTCTACTGACTGAAACTTAACAAGGCAGACGTGGTGGAGGGTAAAAACCTTCCCATATCTCTGCCAAACTGGGTGACCGAACCCCAAGGGCCGGATCAATCCCCCACAGTCAAAGGGGGCTAGATCCTTTGTCCTCTTAGGGGACAGCCAGATCACCTGGCCCCTCGAAAATGTCAATGACAAAAGCCTATTTCAGCTGTGAGGTGGCACCGTGAGGTCTGTCCCCCTACCACCCCACTGGAGTTGTCTGCTAAGATGGAAATCATTTAGTCCTGCCTCTCCCGGTGTAACTGAATGCACGAGACACGCGATTGGCTTTCACCTCCCCTCTTTGTGAGTGTGCTGGGCCTGTTTACACGACATTCTCACTGTCTTTCAGAGCACTGCAGGAGTGGAAAACTCACCCTTCTGGCTACAGTGGGGTAGCTCCTGTTCAGCTGGCAACCGCTTGCCAATTATTTCAGTTTACATCCATAACTTTGCACACGTTGCCTGTAGCCACACTACATGATATTAATACCCAGTGAGTCATGAGCTTTCCGTTGGCACTTCTCAAGGCATATTTTGTACAAAGGGTGTGAATCCAGGCATACTTCAGGTCACCTACCCCCCTTACAACACTGCAGGAGGGTTACCCGCTGGTCACCGCAAAGGCCCCGTTTCCTGGACCAGGGTCTCTGTTCCCTTTCTACGTACAATTTCCATCTCATATTCTTGGAGCGTCATGCTCCATCAGAGCGGTTTGGGACTGGAGCCATCATGCTAATGCAGAGTGATCGGTTAGGCCCCAGAATTTCTGTTGCACTGCCCACGCTCCGGCCCAGCATTCTCTTTCTATGACAGCATCATTCTGTTCAGCGGGTGTTAGATTCTTGCTTCAGAAAGCAGGTGTGTGTGTGTGAGGGGGGGTTATTACTGTCCCCTCATTGCATTAGTGCAGCCCCTAACCCAGCAAGTGAGGTGTCTGTGCACAGCTCAAGCCTGGACTAACCAGAACAGGCTTCTCAGCCAAGATTTTCTGTCCCTTATCACAGCCCTCGACATACCTTCGACCACACAAGATTGTCGGGCTTTCTACACACATCTGTGATCGCAGCTACAATGTCGCTGAACCCACATGCCCAGAGAAGCTGGGTCGGGGTTCTACTGTCCACAGAAACAATACAAAAGTTGATTGTGCTATAAAGATGGAGTGCCCCCCCGGCCACTGAATCTCAATGATAAGCAACTGACTTAACGGGTTGCATACGATATTACATATTATCAGAGGGTATCAAGTGAGGTCTTTTCTGAAGCTAACGACACACTTGGTGATGAATATCCTGGGGAGATGTCTGTATTAATGCTATAGGGGGAAATACTGATACTTAGTGAGGTGATGTTTTACAACCTGTGTCCACACACAGGGAGAAACAGCTCACTCCAGCCAGGCAGCTCCCTGCCTCCCAGGAGATTAAGCAAGGTGTGATCACAACCAACAGACAGGCCCATTTACACAGAAACCATACAGGGGATGGGAAGTCCATGGGAAACAAACAGTTTGAGGTCAACCTGCTGCTTAGAACAAGTTCTCTGAAGGTATAAGGCAAAGACAGAAGCCACCTCTGGCACCTGTCACTAGACACAAGAGATCAGAGCTCTTGCAAGCTAAGAAAAATAGATCCTTCCACCACAGAGGGGTTGAAGTCTCTGGAACTGAAAACAGGTGAGAAATCTACTTAGGTAAAGTTCTTGCACCTAAAAGGACGAGGGAAGCCAGCATGTTGTGCTTTTGTTAAGGTCCTGATTGAGGCTGGGAAGAGCAAGTGGGCAGACAGATAAGCTTGACCACCTTGATCGATTGTTTTAGACATATGTTTTCACTTGTGTTTTGCCTGTACCCCTTTCTAACTTGCCTGTTTTTACTTGGCATCACTTATCGTGTCCTACTGTTCATAAATGGGTCTTATTCTTAATACAAGCCAACCCAGCGCTGTGTTTAAATGGCAGGTGCATTCGCCCCAGTGAGGGTGGATGTCTTTCGAGGAGCAAAGGAACCGCATTATTTCTCTGAACTGGCCAGGAGAGGGCTGGACGTGGCAGAGTATAGTCCGGGGGAAACTTGGAACAGATTGGGTCAGCTTGCTGGTGGGACTGCAGACAGGCTGCTGGTTTAGGGCTGTCTAGCACACACTCAAGGTGTGATCTGCATGCTCGTACATTGCTGCTGGGATGCTTGTAGACAAAGCACTAGAAGGCATCCCAGGGAACAGGGCAAGTGGAGACAACCCCTCACTGGGCTGGAGTGCACCTTGAACCCTGAACGGACTGTCACAAAACTTGTCCCTTTGAATGGGTGTGGATGCCTGGGTCTGCGCCTCAAGGATCCTGGATGGCAAGCGACTGGGACCCTCCACTCACCAAAGTATTTTGAGGATCAAAACATGCCCAAGGTAGGTAGAGCCCATGAAGAGACAGGCATGTAACCCCCAACTTCCCTCATGACCATCCTCCCCCAGGGGTGTGGGTTCTGTGGCCTCCTTAGAATGCATCAGCTGCTGGGCACAGAGCAGTTGTGGGGTGGGAATGTCTTTCAGTGCCTGGCTGGGGGGCAGCTGGAATCCCAGACTAGGTGGCTGGGGGTGCCCACCCTGCCATCTGGTACCACCAGGGCTCTTCAGGCAGATCCACAGAGGTACAGAACCTACCCTGCTTCTCGATTTCCACCTTTGTAGGCAGCATGGTGACCTGGGGCCGGGAATCCTGCAGAGAGAGACCAGGAGTCAGAGAACGTGCTATGGGGACATAGGCATGGAGAGCAGGATGAGGTCTGGCGGGTTACAGCTGGGGGGCATTGGGTGTCAAAACTCCTGGGTTCTACCCTGGCTCAGAAGGGGAATGGGGCGGAGAGAAATATAACCCAGGAGTCCTGACCTTTCCATGCTGAATCAGGTTGCCAGATTTTTCAACAACAAGCTCTACTGGCCCTCAGGAGTCCAGAATAAGTCACCGACCAGCTTTTAAAGAGAACTGGAGCACTCAGAGCTACAGGAACACAAAACAGCAGCAACAAAGGGACCGACTGCCCAATGCAACGCGGTACAGAGCTTCTGCTTGGCCTGTTTTTCTAGCAGTAGGGCAAAGCCACAGAGAGAAACCAGGGTCATTTCCCTGCTCTTTGTAGCTTAACTCGTTGATATGATGGGCTGAAATGGGCCAAGCGCATAGGACGACAAACCAAGTTCTCCAGCTGCACTCAGCTCCAGCTGACAGACTGAAGGGGATGCCGACCTAAGGGGAAACGTGCTGGCCCGAAAGCCCCCCGAGGGCAGACAGAGAAATGGAGCAGCACTTCACAGACACTTTTCCATCTCAGGACGCTGCCCAAAACCTGCACCATCTTCACGTCTGCAGCCAGCCAAACTGACATCCTCTAGAAAAGGGACAATCCAGGATTTCAGGGCTTGGTCGCATAACCTTTTTCTGTTCTGGGCCCATTTCCTTGGGGATGGTGGAGTGGAAACTGCGAGCCATCCGTCTACCAAACGTAGTGGCAAAACCAGAACCAGCCAGGCTTGCAGCAGGGGACAGCACCTGCTCAATTTCCAGACCACTCTGCTTTGACAAAGCAGAGTGTTGGCTAGAGGCAGTAATGCCCAGGTGGTACTGGCCAGTTTCTGGGCCACTCAGGGACAAGATGGTACCTGGGACAGGGCCGTGCTGGGAAACAGTTGGATTCTGAACGTCAAGCTCAGTTCCATGGGTGCTCTGGGGGCTGTGAGAGGCAGCGAGAGGCCCTGCCGTTCCCCAGCCCATGTGCAGCCAACCTACTGCCATGGGCCTGCACCCCACACCCAATACAGATCAGGCCTAGCCCACCACATGCACACACAATCCCTTACACACCAATGCAGACCAGGCAAGAGCCCAGTACCATACAACCCCCCACTGCACATACCCCACCTCTCCTACGGGCCCAGGCCAACCCCGGTATCACCCCCACACACTCCATACTCTCCCCCACAGGTATCTTCACCCCCCCACCATACACCTCTCAACCTACTCCCACATCCCCCCATCCTCACATTCCTTCCATTCCCACATCCCGAACTCTCTGCCCACATAACTCTACCCCAGCCTGCCCACCCCACATTCCCCGTACACTCCCACCACGCGCTACCCCACACATCTTACCTACCCACCCTCTACATCCCCCTACCCCCAAACTCTCCCCCCCACATAGCTCCACCCAGACCTCCAACCCTACCCACCCCACATTCCCCATACACTCCCCCCAGGCACCCCCCCGAGCTACCCCACACATCTTACCTACCCACCCTCTACATCCCCCTACCCCCAAACTCTCCCCCCCACATAGCTCCACCCAGACCTCCAGCCCCACCCCCCCATATTCCCCACCCCCGAACTCTCCCCCACATAGCACCACCCCACGTTTCCCATAGACCCCTTACGCATCCCCCCACCCCCTCCTACTGACAACACTCCCCCATCCATACACCCCGCACCCCCTACATCCCCCCGACCTCTCCACCACACAGCTCTAACCCCGCCCACCCCACGTTCCCCCCACCCCCTCCTACCGACAACACTCCCCCATCCATACACCCCCGCACCCCGTACACCCCCCCCGACCTCTCCACCACACAGCTCCAACCCCGCCCACCCCACGTTCCGCCCACCCCCTCCTACCGACAACGCTCCCCCATCCATACACCCCCGCACCCCCTACATCCCCCCCGACCTCTCCACCACACAGCTCCAACCCCGCCCACCCCACGTTCCCCCACCCCCCTCCTACCGACAACACTCCCCCATCCATACACCCAGCACCCCCTACATCCCCCCCACCTCTCCACCACACAGCTCCAACCCCGCCCACCCCACGTTCCGCCCAACCCCTCCTACTGACAACACTCCCCCATCCATACACCCCCGCACCCCCTACATCCCCCCCGACCTCTCCACCACACAGCTCCAACCCCGCCAACCCCACGTTCCCCCCACCCCCTCCTACCGACAACACTCCCCCATCCATACACCCCCGCACCCCCTACATCCCCCCGACCTCTCCACCACACAGCTCCAACCCCGCCCACCCCACGTTCCCCCCCACCCCCTCCTACTGACAACACTCCCCCATCCATACACCCCGCACCCCCTACATCCCCCCCGACCTCTCCACCACACAGCTCCAACCCCACCCACCCCACGTTCCCCCCACCCCCTCCTACTGACAACACTCCCCCATCCATACACCCCCGCACCCACTACATCCCCCCCGACCTCTCCACCACACAGCTCCAACCCCGCCCACCCCACGTTCCCCCCACCCCCTCCTACCGACAACACTCCCCCATCCATACACCCCGCACCCCCTACATCCCCCCCGACCTCTCCACCACACAGCTCCAACCCCACCCACCCCACGTTCCCCCCACCCCCTCCTACTGACAACACTCCCCCATCCATACACCCCCGCACCCCCTACATCCCCCCCACCTCTCCACCACACAGCTCCAACCCCGCCCACCCCACGTTCCCCCCACCCCCCTCCTACCGACAACACTCCCCCATCCATACACCCCCGCACCCCCTACATCCCCCCCGACCTCTCCACCACACAGCTCCAACCCCGCCCACCCCACGTTCCCCCCACCCCCTCCTACCGACAACACTCCCCCATCCATACACCCCCGCACCCCCTACATCCCCCCGACCTCTCCACCACACAGCTCCAACCCCGCCCACCCCACGTTCCCCCCACCCCCTCCTACTGACAACACTCCCCCATCCATATACCCCCGCACCCCCTACATCCCCCCCGACCTCTCCACCACACAGCTCCAACCCCGCCCACCCCACGTTCCCCCCACCCCCTCCTACTGACAACACTCCCCCATCCATACACCCCGCACCCCCTACATCCCCCCCAACCTCTCCACCACACAGCTCTAACCCCGCCCACCCCACGTTCCCCCCACCCCCTCCTACCGACAACACTCCCCCATCCATACACCTCCGCACCCCCTACATCTCCCCCCGACCTCTCCACCACACAGCTCTAACCCCGCCCACCCCACGTTCCCCCCACCCCCTCCTACCGACAACACTCCCCCATCCATACACCCCCGCACCCCCTACATCCCCCCCGACCTCTCCACCACACAGCTCCAACCCGGCCCACACCACGTTCCCCCCACCCCCTCCTACCGACAACACTCCCCCATCCATACACCCCGCACCCCCTACATCCCCCCCGACCTCTCCACCACACAGCTCCAACCCCACCCACCCCACGTTCCCCCCACCCCCTCCTACCGACAACACTCCCCCATCCATACACCCCCGCATCCCCTACATCCCCTACATCCCCCCCGACCTCTCCACCACACAGCTCCAACCCCGCCCACCCCACGTTCCCCCCACCCCCTCCTACCGACAACACTCCCCCATCCATACACCCCCGCACCCCCTACATCCCCCCGACCTCTCCACCACACAGCTCCAACCCCGCCCACCCCACGTTCCCCCCACCCCCTCCTACCGACAACACTCCCCCATCCATACACCCCCGCACCCCCTACATCCCCCCGACCTCTCCACCACACAGCTCCAACCCCGCCCACCCCACGTTCCCCCCACCCCCTCCTACCGACAACACTCCCCCATCCATACACCCCCACACCCCCTACATCCCCCCGACCTCTCCACCACACAGCTCCAACCCCGCCCACCCCACGTTCCCCCCACCCCCTCCTACCGACAACACTCCCCCATCCATACACCACCGCACCCCGTACATCCCCCCGACCTCTCCACCACACAGCTCCAACCCCGCCCACCCCACGTTCCCCCCACCCCCTCCTACCGACAACACTCCCCCATCCATACACCCCCGCACCCCCTACATCCCCCCCCGACCTCTCCACCCCACAGCTACAACCCCGCCCACCCCACGTTCCCCCCACCCCCTCCTACCGACAACACTCCCCCATCCATACACCCCCGCACCCCCTACATCCCCCCGACCTCTCCACCCCACAGCTACAACCCCGCCCACCCCACGTTCCCCCCACCCCCTCCTACCGACAACACTCCCCCATCCATACACCCCCGCACCCCCTACATCCCCTACATCCCCCCCGACCTCTCCACCACACAGCTCCAACCCCGCCCACCCCACGTTCCCCCCACCCCCTCCTACCGACAACACTCCCCCATCCATACACCCCACACCCCCTACATCCCCCCGACCTCTCCACCACACAGCTCCAACCCCGCCCACCCCACGTTCCCCCCACCCCCTCCTACCGACAACACTCCCCCATCCATACACCCCCGCACCCCCTACATCCCCCCCGACCTCTCCACCCCACAGCTACAACCCCGCCCACCCCACGTTCCCCCCACCCCCTCCTACCGACAACACTCCCCCATCCATACACCCCCGCACCCCCTACATCCCCCCCGACCTCTCCACCCCACAGCTACAACCCCGCCCACCCCACGTTCCCCCCACCCCCTCCTACCGACAACACTCCCCCATCCATACACCCCCACACCCCGTACATCCCCCCCGACCTCTCCACCACACAGCTCCAACCCCGCCCACCCCACGTTACCCCCACCCCCTCCTACCGACAACACTCCCCCATCCATACACCCCCGCACCCCCTACATCCCCTACATCCCCCCCGACCTCTCCACCACACAGCTCCAATCCCGCCCACCCCACGTTCCCCCCACCCCCCTCCTACCGACAACACTCCCCCATCCATACACCCCCGCACCCCCTACATCCCCCCGACCTCTCCACCACACAGCTCCAACCCCGCCCACCCCACGTTCCCCCCACCCCCTCCTACCGACAACACTCCCCCATCCATACACCCCGCACCCCCTACATCCCCCCGACCTCTCCACCACACAGCTCCAACCCCGCCCACCCCACGTTCCCCCCACCCCCTCCTACCGACAACACTCCCCCATCCATACACCCCCGCACCCCCTACATCCCCCCCGACCTCTCCACCACACAGCTCCAACCCCGCCCACCCCACGTTCCCCCCACCCCCTCCTACCGACAACGCTCCCCCATCCATACACCCCCACACCCCGTACATCCCCCCCGACCTCTCCACCACACAGCTCCAACCCCGCCCACCCCACGTTCCCCCCACCCCCTCCTATCGACAACACTCCCCCATCCATACACCCCCGCACCCCCTACATCCCCCCCGACCTCTCCACCACACAGCTCCAACCCCGCCCACCCCACGTTCCCCCCACCCCCTCCTATCGACAACACTCCCCCATCCATACACCCCGCACCCCCTACATCCCCCCCACCTCTCCACCACACAGCTACAACCCCGCCCACCCCACGTTCCCCCCACCCCCTCCTAGTGACAACACTCCCCCATCCATACACCCCCGCACCCCCTACATCCCCCCCGACCTCTCCACCACACAGCTCCAACCCCGCCCACCCCACGTTCCCCCCACCCCCTCCTACCGACAACACTCCCCCATCCATACACCCCGCACCCCCTACATCCCCCCCGACCTCTCCACCACACAGCTCCAACCCCACCCACCCCACGTTCCCCCCACCCCCTCCTACCGACAACACTCCCCCATCCATACACCCCCGCACCCCCTACATCCCCCCGACCTCTCCACCACACAGCTCCAACCCCGCCCACCCCACGTTCCCCCCACCCCCTCCTACCGACAACACTCCCCCATCCATACACCCCCGCACCCCCTACATCCCCCCCACCTCTCCACCACACAGCTCCAACCCCGCCCACCCCACGTTCCCCCCCACCCCCTCCTACCGACAACACTCCCCCATCCATACACCCCCGCACCCCCTACATCCCCCCCGACCTCTCCACCACACAGCTCCAACCCCGCCCACCCCACGTTCCCCCCACCCCCTCCTACCGACAACGCTCCCCCATCCATACACCCCCACACCCCGTACATCCCCCCCGACCTCTCCACCACACAGCTCCAACCCCGCCCACCCCACGTTCCCCCCACCCCCTCCTACCGACAACACTCCCCCATCCATACACCCCCGCACCCCCTACATCCCCCCCGACCTCTCCACCACACAGCTCCAACCCCGCCCACCCCACGTTCCCCCCACCCCCTCCTATCGACAACACTCCCCCATCCATACACCCCGCACCCCCTACATCCCCCCCACCTCTCCACCACACAGCTACAACCCTGCCCACCCCACGTTCCCCCCACCCCCTCCTAGTGACAACACTCCCCCATCCAGACACCCCCGCACCCCCTACATCCCCCCCGACCTCTCCACCACACAGCTCCAACCCCGCCCACCCCACGTTCCCCCCACCCCCTCCTACCGACAACACTCCCCCATCCATACACCCCCGCACCCCCTACATCCCCCCCGACCTCTCCACCACACAGCTCCAACCCCACCCACCCCACGTTCCCCCCACCCCCTCCTACCGACAACACTCCCCCATCCATACACCCCCGCACCCCCTACATCCCCCCCGACCTCTCCACCACACAGCTCCAACCCCGCCAACCCCACGTTCCCCCCACCCCCTCCTACCATACAACACTCCCCCATCCATACACCCCCACACCCCCTACATCCCCCCCGACCTCTCCACCACACAGCTCCTCCCCCGCCCACCCCCCGGTCCCCCCACCCCCTCCTACCGACAACACTCCCCCATCCATACACCCCTGCACCCCCTACATCCCCCCCCGACCTCTCCACCACACAGCTCCAACCCCGCCCACCCCACGTTCCCCCCACCCCCTCCTACTGACAACACTCCCCCATCCATACACCCCCCCACCCCCTACATCCACCCCACCTCTGCACCACACAGCTCCAACCCCGCCCACCCCACGTTCCCCCCACCCCCTCCTACTGACAACACTCCCCCATCCATACACCCCGCACCCCCTACATCCCCCCGACCTCTGCACCACACAGCTCCAACCCCACCCACCCCACGTTCCCCCCACCCCCTGCTACCGACAACACTCCCCTATCCATACACCCCCGCACCCCCTACATCCCCCCGACCTCTCCACCACACAGCTCCAACCCCGCCCACCCCACGTTCCCCCCACCCCCTCCTACTGACAACACTCCCCCATCCATACACCCCCACACCCCGTACATCCCCCCCGACCTCTCCACCCCACAGCTACAACCCCGCCCACCCCACGTTCCCCCCACCCCCTCCTACCGACAACACTCCCCCATCCATACACCCCCGCACCCCCTACATCCCCCCCGACCTCTGCACCACACAGCTCCAACCCCGCCCACCCCACGTTCCCCCCACCCCCTCCTACCGACAACACTCCCCCATCCATACACCCCGCACCCCCTACATCCCCCCGACCTCTCCACCACACAGCTCCAACCCCACCCACCCCACGTTCCCCCCCCCCCGGAGTTCAGACCCCCCCTCACCTCCCTCCCGCCGACACCAGCAGCAGCTACTCGGCACCGCCCGAGCGCGGCCAGGGGCCCAGCCGTTTACAACCCTCCCATTGGTGAGTTTCGCCGCCAATCAGCGCCCAAGTCCCAATTGCAGCCCGGCCTCTCTGGCAAGGCACGCTGGGTGCTGTAGTCCGCGTCGCGTCTGCGGACCGGCGCTTTGCCTTCTGGGAATAGTAGAAGTAGAAGAGGTCGAACTGGACGCGGAGCACCATGGGAGCTGTAGTTAAAGGGCTCTATGTGAAAAGAACAGCAGTAGCTGCGGCACCTGAATAACTAATTTATTTGTGCATAAGCTTTTGTGGGCTACAGCCCACTTCCTTATCTGCACAGAATGGAACAGATGGTAAGAAGATATATATATACATACAGAGAACATGAAAAGTTGGAAGTTGCAATACCAACTCTAAAAGGCTAATTAATTAGGATGAGCTGTTACCAGCAGGAGAAAAGAAAAATTTTGTAGTGATAATCAAGATAGCCCATTTCAGATAGTTGATGCCTACCATGGGGAAACAGATTCAATTTGCGTAATGACCCAGCCACTCCCAAGCTCTATTCAAGCCTAAATTAATGTTGTCTAGTTTGCATATTATTTCAAGTTCAGCAGTTTCTCATTGGAGTTTGTTTTTGAAGCTTTTCTGTTGCAAAACTGCCACCTTTAAGTCTGTTACTGAAAGTGAATGATATGCAGGTGAACGAGCCCCTGATGGCGTGGCTGATGTGATTAGGTCCTACGATGGTGTCACTTGAATAGATATGTGGACTGAGTTGGCAGTGGGCTTTATTGGAAGGATAGGTTCCTGGGTTAGGGTTTTTGTTGTGTGGTTGCTAGTGAGTATTTGCTTCAGGTTGGCGGGCTGTGTAAGTGAGGACTGGTCTGTCTCCTGAGATCTTGCAAGTGTCTGTCTCTGTCTGAGGGATTGGAGCAAATGCGGTTGTATCTTAGAGCTTGGCTGTAGACAATGGATTGTGTGATGTGTCCTGGATGGAAGCCAGAGGCATGTAGGTAAGTATAGCAGACAGAGACAAACACCTACAAGATCTCTATCAAGCATTCTTAAAACTACGATACCCACCTGCTGAAGTGAAAAAACAGATTGACAGATCCAGAAGAGCACCCAGAAGTCACCTACTACAGGACAGGCCCAACAAAGAAAATAAGAGAATGCCACTAGCTGTCACCTTCAGCCCCCAACTAAAACCTCGCCAGCGCATCATCAAAGATCTACAACCTATCCTGAAAGATGATCCCGCACTTTCACAGATCTTGGGAGACAGACCGACCAGTCCTCTCTTACAGACAACCCCCCAACCTGAAGCAAATGCTCACCAGCAACCACACCAAAAACCCTAACCCAGGAACCTATCCTTGCAATAAAGCCTAATGCCAACTCCCTCTGCCATGTATATTGACCAAACCAAACAGTCTCTACACAAAAGAATAAATTGACACATATCTGACATCAGGAATCCTAACATTCAAAAACCAGTAGGAGAACACTTCAACCTCTCTGGTCACTCACTAACAGACTGAAAGGTGGCAACTGCTGAAACTTGAATTAATATGCAAACTAAGTAACATTAATTTGGGCTTGACTAGAGACTGGGAGTAGCTGGGTCATTACACAAATGGAAGCTATTTCCCCCATGGTAATTAGCCTCACACCTTTTTGTCAACTGTCTGAAATGGGCGATCTTGATTATCACTTTAAAAGTTTTTTTCCTCCTGCTGATAATAGCTCGTCTCAATCGATTGGCCTCTTAAGAGTTGGTATGGCTACTTCCACCTTTTCATGTTCTCTGTATGTGTATATGTATCTTCTTGCTGTACGTTCCACCCATGCAGCCGAAGAAGTGGGCTGTGGCCCATAGAAGCTTTTGCTCAAACAAATGTGTTAGTCTCTAAGGTGCCCCACCTACTCCTGTTCTTTCTGGGGATACAGACTAACATGGCGGCTATTCTGAAACATCGGCTATGTAATCATGGGACACACAGACACACCCAAGGGCCATTTTTATGGAGTGGCTGGTGGCACGCCGCGCTGCCCCATGGGAGTTGTAGTCAGTGGCGAAATGACTCACGGTAGTTGTAGTCAAAGCATTGCCCCCACGCCAGCGATCACATTGAGCTCGTTAAAAGAGGCGCGGGGCACCATGGGAGCGCAGGCAAGTGGCGCTGTGCCTCATGGGAAGTGTAGTCAGGACCTGCCCTCAGACGCCTGGGCGGCCATTTTGAGCGGCGCGGGGGAAAAAAATCCCGGACAGCGTGGTGCATTGTGGGATACACGCCCAGTTCTCCGCCACCGGCTTTACCCGTCATGCCTGGCGGCCGTTGCTAGGTGACGGCCTAGGCGGCAAGTTCGGTTGGGGGAGGGCGGAGCGTCCCGGAGTTTGCTGGGACAGAGGAGGGAGCCCGGACGCCTGGGTTCCCAATAGCCCGCGGGCCCGCCCCTCGGGCCGGGAAGGATGGAGTCCAGGTACCTCCCTGAGACCCTCCGAGATCGGCCCCGCCCCGGGTCCTCCCGCCTCCGTCCCCCGCCCCGCGGCGGCCAGCAGAGCAGGCTGCGTCCCACCGTGCGCAGGCCGGCGAGGGGGCGCTGCGGGCTGGTGTCGGGGTGTCGGGGGGACTGGGGGGCGCTGCGGTCTGGTCCCGGGGAATGGGGGGCGATGCTGGGGTGGCGATGCTGTGGGGGAGGGGACGGGGGACGCTGCTGGGGGGGCGCTGCTGTCTAGTCCCGGGGAATGGGGGGGCGATGCTGTGGGGGAGGGGACGGGGGATGCTGCTGGGGGGGCGCTGCTGTCTAGTCTCGGGGAATGGGGGGTGATGCTGTGGGGGAGGGGACGGGGGGTGCTGCTGTCTGGTCCCAGGGTGTGGGGGAGACTGGGGTGGTGATGCTGGGAGGGTGATGCTGTCTGGTCCCGGGGAATGGGGGGTGATGCTGGGGGGGGTGCTGCTGTCTGGTCCCAGGGTGTGGGGGGAACTGGGGTGGTGATGCTGGGAGGGTGATGCTGTCTGGTCCCGGGGAATGGGGGGGCGATGCTGGGGGGGAGGGGACGGGGGATGCTGCTGGGGGGGCGCTGTTGTCTAGTCTCGGGGAATGGGGGGTGATGCTGGGGGGGGTGCTGTGGTCTGGTCCCGGGGTGTCGGGGGGACTGGGGGGTGCTGCTGTCTGGTCCCGGGGAATGGGGGGTGATGCTGTGGGGGCGCTGCTGTCTAGTCTCGGGGAATGGGGGGGTGATGCTGTGTGGGGGAGACTGGGGCGGTGATGCTGGGAGGGTGATGCTGTCTGGTCCCTGGGAATAGGGGGCGATGCTGTCGGGGATTGGGGGACTGGAGGGTGATGCCATCTGGTCCCGGGGTGTGTGGGGGACTGGGGGGGCGATGGTGTCTGGTCCTGGGGTGTGGAGGGAATGGGGGGGTGATGTCTGGTCCCAGGGGTGGGGTTGACTGGGGGGAGTGGCTGCCCTGTGCCCTGCTAATTCCCCTTTTCCCTGCAGCACGGCTCTGTTCTCTGTCCAGGGGAGCCCCTTCGCCATGAAGAGCCCAGCCCGGAGCCACTACCACCCCTCACCTACCCGCCTGCCCGGCCCACAGCACCAGTGCATGGTCCGGTGTTGGAAGGCATTGGAGGGCTGGATGGGGGAGCGGGGTCATGCTGTGTTGTGGAGTTTGAGGGGAAGCTGGGTCGGGGTGGGGACTGCAGGGAGGCATTGGGGGTGCTGGGAAAGGCTGTGTTTGGGGGAAGCTGGTTTGGGCTGAGGGGGTGATGCAGAGGGGAGCTGCGTTGCATTAGGGGACTGCAGGGGGGGAGCTGGGTCAGGCAGGGGTAGCTATGGGGAAACCGAGTTGGGCTGTGGAGGTTTTTGGGGGCTGCATTGTGGGAGAGATGGGGATGCAGTTTCTGCCTAGGCTGGCCCGCATTGCTCCCCTGAGCTTTCTCTATTTCTCCCCAGACCCTGAGCCCGGCCCGCCTGCTGACCAGTGTCCCTGCCCTCGCCCCGCACCAGTGGCGACCCCCTGAGCCCACGGCCTCCAGCCCCCCAGATCTCAGCTTCCTGCAGGGTCCCACCTGCTGGGGGACAGCTCTGGACTCGGACTCCACCAACCCCTTCCCCGAATCGTGGCCATCAACCGAGCGCAGCTCCCCTAGCACCCCCCAGGAGTCACCAGCCTTGAGGCTAGGGGGTCCTGGGGCTGCCTCAGCCCAGGATGGGGAGTCCATCATTGCCAAGTGAGCTGCTCCCAGGGCAGTGGGGTCTGGTCATTAAAGCGGGATGTGAGGCTGGGAGCCAGGACTCCTGAGTTCTATCTTAGGTCTGGGAGTGGAGAGGGGTCTAGTGGTTTGATCAGGGGCGGGCAGGGGGGAGGATTGGGAGCCAGGACTCTTGGTTTTAGGCCTGGCTCCAGGCTGGGAGGGTGACCATTAAGACCATCTCCTTTCCCGGCAGGTACATAGAGCGTTTCCGCCATGGGCAGCCGAGCAGCCGCAGCCAGCGCCAAGTGCCCCCCATCTCCACAGCCAGGGAGTTCTGGTGGTTGGAGCCAGCACCTCCCTCTGACAGCTCCACCCCGAAAGGGGGGACAAAGCCAGGTACCCTCCCTTGCTGGGCAGGGATCCCGCACTCCCTAGCTCAGGATCCCTGCTTGGGGGAGGGCACTTAGACTAAGGGGTTCCTACCCCTCCCCTGCTTGAGGTCCCTTTGGGTGGGGAGTTGGTTGGTTCCCTGGTCCCTCCATTAACTGGGCCATCTCCTTACAGACTGTGCCAAACTGGAAGAGGTCAGGCCAGGATGGGTGCTTGTCAGCCCCCCACTGCGCCCCATGGTCAGTAAGTCGCTTGCAGGGAGGCAGAGCTGGGGGGCACCGGGCAGCTACATAGCTAGGGAGAGGGGCAGGCTGGCTCTGGGATGCCCCTGGGACCCTGCCCAGCCCCTCTCTCTCCACTCTGGGGATCCCTCTGCCTCCCGATCCCTGCCCAGCCCCTCTCTATCCACTCTGGGGATCCCACCCCATGCCCAGGACTCTGCCCAGCCCCTCTCTTGGGCCGCAGGGGACCATGTCTCCTGGCTGGCTTTGTGGGGGACAGTTCCTGGTGCTACCAGCCCCCTGGGGCCTGATCGTGGGGCTGTTCCCTGCACTGCACGCTCGCTCTCTTCCAGGGAGCCCCCTCAGACACCTCCCCGCTGGACTCGCCGGACCCCGACAGCCACAGCCTGCAGGAGAGAGCCACCCGGCTGCTGCTGAGAAGGTACTGTCCTGTCACACACACTCTGCACTGGGTATTCCCCCCCCTTACCCCATGGCAGCCTCTTCTCTGCTGTGTACACATCTCCCCCCCGCAACCCCCCCCATGGCACCTACACTGGGTATCCCCCCTCCTGCACACCGGAGAGAGGCAGGATGCCTTCCAACGGACAAACCCTCTGTCCCCTCTAAGCTTGCCTGCTGTTCCTGCAGTGAGTCCTCCCTGAGCAGCACCATCCCCGTCAGTTCTGAGGGGCTGCACTCCACACCTCCATCGAGCACCGCGGACTCAGACCAGGCGCTTCCCAGCCCCTCTCACCTCTCCCTACCGGAGCCCTCCCCAGGTAGGAACCGAGGTACTGGGCCTTTCCCCTCCAGGGGGCACCGGCTCCCATCTTGGCCCAGAGCGGGTTATTCCCTGTCGCTTGTTCCTCCCGTGACACTCTTTATCTTCCTCCAGAGCCCTGGCCTCCTGCCCGTATCCCACAATGCTCCTCTTCCATTCGGCCAGAGGATGACATCCTGTTCCAGTGGCGCCTGCGTCGGAAGATGGAGCAGGCAAGCCAGGCTGACAGGTCACTGCCCCTGCTGGACTGGAGGACTCAGCTGGCCTGGGGCCCAAGGATGGTAGGAGCCCAGGAGTGATTGGGGGTATGATTCTGGGAGACTTGCCTCTCCCAGCAGGGATCATGGGGGCACAGCCATCTGTGGAGCTGTTCCTTGCCCGCCCTGCCTGAGAATGCTGGGCAATTCAATCTACCCTGGGGTCATGTCACGGACTCTCATGCCCCGTGCACTCTCGGCTCTGTAAGGTCCTTGGGAGGAGCTCCCCTCAGCATGACAGCCCTTCTCATGGGTCCACACACTCTCTGGGGGTTAAGCCCTGCGCTTCAGTGCCTCCTGGACCTGCACCTCTCACCCATGCCTCGTCGTGAGCCCCCTCAAGGAGTCCACTCATGCTGGACCCCGGGGTCTTCACACCCAGAGAGAGCAATGCAACCCCGATCTCTACCCTACAGTGACTCCCAGCCAATGTAACACAGGAGGGTTTATTGGGCATCTGAGTCCAGCACAGGCAGTTCTCAGGGATCTTGAACCTGGCCAGTCTCAGTCCTGCTGGGCTGAGGCTGCTCTTTGTCCCCAGCCCAGCAGCCCCCTGGCTGGAACCCCCCCAAGCTGGGGGGACCTACCAGTCACTAAGGTACCCAATCTCCAGGCAGTTGTCGGGGTCCTGACTGCCAGGCGAGGTGACGTGCTTTTCTCCAGCAACAAACTCCCTTCCACCACCTCGTTAAACACACAGCACACAGGGGAACTGAGCCACAGACAGCATTCATGCAAGATACTAGGAAAATCCCCCCGCTTCATCATAGGTCACCCTACTGTCTCTGTGTAACCCCCCACTCAGAGCACCCCTCACCAATTCTTGCACCAGTGACGCTCCCGGGTGAGCCCTTATGTGTGACAGGGCATCATACCATTGTTGCCTTTCCTAGCCACAAACTGCTCAGAGCCCTCTGGTCAGCTCCTGTGTGCGCTGTATTCCCAGCACCCGCCCTGCCACAGCACTGTCCAGCCCGTAGCCCACGCGCTGGACATCATCATCCACTTCTGTGCCCACTGCTCGAGGATGAGAATAAATTGGAGGCGGACTAGAGAAAACCCGCCCAAGAACGACAGATGGAAGCCTGGTCTGCACTACTCGGTTAGGTTGACATAGGCTGTGTTGGGTTGACGTAGCCGTGGAAGTGTCGTTCCTAAGCCCTGGTCTACATTAGAGTTAGGGCGATGCAAGGTAGCCAGTTTATGTGGGCACACAGTTGCTGTTCAGTAACTGCAGCAGCCGTATGCCAATGTAAGTTAGATCAGCGTCATTTTGTAGCATAGTTGCATCCTGAGTCTATAGCTTAATGAAGGGAAGGTGAAGGGGTGACTTATCCCTGTCTGTGAGTGTCTACGTGGGGGAGGAATGTGACATCCTGGGCTCTGCCACCATGCAAGGGCTGGAAGGTGAAGCTAGACCAGGTCAGCCTGGAAATGAGGCATACGGTGAGAGAAGGTAACCACTGGAAGGATTTCCCAAGGAGCGAGGGCATTTGCTGTCACCAGCAACTTTTAGATCAAGGTGGGAGGTTTTTCTAAACACCTGCTTGTCATGTGGGCATAGGATCAGGGCTCCCACATTAGAACTGTCCCTAGGAGGAGCCCCTGCGATGCACCATACACCTAGCTGCAGCCTAGGGAGGCCTTAGGCTGGTGCAGAGAGCTCAGGGTTCAAACATAGCCAGGTCAACCCTGTGACAAAGTGGGAATTTTCCCTTGTTATATTGTATGTGAGTCTTACTGTTCTGCATGAATGCTGTGTGCCTCAGTTTCCCTGTGTATTGCACCAATGTCTTGGTGGTGGGAATAAGGGTGTGTGGCTTGTGAGGGGTGATCTAGCTGCCTATATGGATGCTGTAGCAGCCCCTTCGTAACCTGAGACCCAGGAGGGGGATATTGGCCTGGGAAGCGAGACAAAGGCTGGAGGAGGAGCAATGGGCAGGGCAGGGGTCAGGCAGCTGGAAGTCAGTCTCGTCTGGGCTGGCTTGGGGCACAGCGGGAGGACCAGAGCCCTGACTCTGGGCTTCCCTTCCCCCAAGACAGACTTGGCTGAAAGTCACTGATTTCTGTGCCAACAAGCTCTGTTCTACGTTGTGTTCCTATCGACTAATAGACCTGTTTTACCGACTGGCTGAGAGTCACATCTGACTGTGAAGTTGGGGTGCAGGACCCTCTGGCTTCCACAGGAGCCCCGCCCAGGCGGACTTGCTGCGGGAAGTGCACAGTGTGGAAGGGGATGCTGAATGCTCCGAGGTCAGACCCAGGAAGATCAAAGCTGTGTGAGTGTCTTGCCCTGGAGACAGTCTGCTCAGAGAGAGGAGGCTCCCCCAGAGCCCTGACTGGCTTCATAGGGAGTAGTTCCAGAGCATTGCCTGGTGACTCTATGACAAACCTCAAGCCCAGCCACATTGTAATGAACCTCACATTCCACCCCTGTCTGTCTGAACATCCAACTGACGTGGTCAGGTCCCGGGGAGGGCCCCAGAACCCTCCAGCAGCCAAGGCTTTATTCCCCCCACCTCACACTTTCCCTGTCCTCCAGCTGGGTCTCTGCTCTGCTCCCTGTGGAGAGGTGGGGAAATCCCGCTCTGGGACGCAGCCACGGCCTGCTGACCTCTTGCCATTGTCTTCTAGGCTTTTTCATTGACACAGGGCCTGCCTTGGCCAGTCCTTTTGAAGGACCTGGCCTCCCTTCATACCTTTGTCTCCTCTTCCAGCCCACTCTGACAGCAAACAAGCCTTTTCCACTGTCATGGAGTCACAATTTGGGTGCTCTGGAACTGATCTGTATGAGGGTCGGCCCAGACTCTCCCTGCAGGGGCCCTTCCACCAGAGCAAGAAGCATCTTCAGCTTCAGCACTTCCTGGGGCTGATCTCGGAGCGTTCGGCCCCCTGTTCACCCTGTGAGCTCCCTGGAGCAAGTCCACCTGGAAGGGCACCTGGGGACCCTCACCCCCCCCAAGGGCCCTGCACCCTGTCACAGAGTGTGGGGGAGTCCGGCCCTGCACCCCTCTTCCTGGGACCCACAGTGACTCTCAGCCAGCCAGTAAAACAGAAGGTTTATTGGACAACAGGAACACAGGTTACAGCAGAGCTTGCAGGCACAGTCAGGACCCCTCCACCGAGTCCTTCTGGGCTTTCAGGGTGCTTGGATTCTAGCTAGGATACCCTGAATTCCGCCCATCCAGCCCCAAGCCCAAACTCAAAACTGCTTCCCTCCTGCCACTCCCTTCCTTTGTCCCCTTCCCGGGCAAAGGTGTTGACCTTTCCCCCCCCCTTACCTAGCTCAGGTTACAGGCCCTGGCATCGTCCATCCCCTAAAGTCCTCCCCTGCTCTCCCACTTCCCACACAGACAGTCCCTACTGCATCACACACCCACAGTCACAGGGATTCAGCCAGTGTGTGACACGGGAGGTTTATTCGTCATTGGGAACACAACCTAGGACAGATCTTGTTAGCACAGAAATCAGGAATGTTGTTTCAATCGAGTTCATCTGGGGTGCGGGGTGGGGCAGAGCCCTGGGCTCTACTGGCCCACCCTCAGTCCCAAACCAGGAGACTGATCCTTTCAGCTGCCCATTGCTCCCTCTCCTTCCTTAGTCTCTTTCCTGGGCCAGCAGGTCCCCTGGTCTTGCACCAGCACCTCGGGCTGGTTCCTGCAGAGGAGGCGGCCTGGCCATCAGTTGCCAGGATACAGCGTGTGGGCCGTTCTCTGCAGCCCACCAGCAGTCACACCTGCCCTCTAGGGGTCTCTGCAACGATCACACCCCCTTATCCCACCACCTAGATACTTTAGTATATCGGGCAGGGGTGGGCAAACATTTTGGCCTGAGGGCCATATCTGGGTATGAAAATTGTAGGGCAGGCCATGAATGCTCACGAAATTGGGGGGTGAGGGGTCTGGTCAAGAGTGCAGGCTCGGGGGTGGGGCCAGGGATGAAGGGCTTGGGGTGCAGGAGGGGGTTGGGGGTTGAGCAAAGGGTTTCGGAATATGGGAGGAGGCTCTGGGCTGGGAATGAGCGGTTTGGGGTATGCGGGGACTCGGCTGGGACGGGTTCGGAGGGCAGGAGGGGGATCAGGGCTTGGGCAGGGGGTTGAGGCGCGGGAGGTGGTATGGGGTGCAGGCTCCAGGTGGTGCTTACCTCAACCAGCTCCCAGAAGCAGCGGCACGTCCCTTCTCCGGCTCCTACGCAGAGGTGCAGCACCAGCCAGGTAGCTCTGTATGCTGCCCCATCTGTAGGCGCCGCTCTTGTGGCCAATGATTGCTGCAGAGCCGGCACTTGGTGCGGGGGAAGCATGTGGAGCCCCTTGAGGGGACATGCTGCTGTTTCTGGGAGCCATGTGCGGAAATGGGCATGTCCTGCTCCCTGGTGGGAGCTCAAGGGCCGGATTAAAAGGTGTAACAAGCTGGTCACGGGCCGTAGTTTGCCAACTCCAATGTAGGGGAAGCTGAGACACACACAGTATTCAGAGAAAACATTAAGAATGTTCCCATTTCTTCCCATCCTCCCACCGGGTAACAATGCATCATATGGGGACACTGAGGCACACATCATCATAAAAATATGACAGAAAATTCTCCTGTTGCCACGCAGCTCGAGGAATTCTTCAGGGCAAGTCTCGGGTTGTGTTACACGGGGGGCCAGACTGCATGATCACTATGTTCCCTTCTGGCCTTGGGATCTAGGAATCTGTAGCAACTCTTAGCTCCGCACAAGCAACCTCATCAGTCTGTGAGTCCCTCCCTTGTCCAGCTTGGGCCCTTGGGCTGGGCTTCCCATCGCAGGTGAGCAGCCGACAGCGGGTTTCCCTTCGGGCTGCTCTGGAGGGTGCCTTCCCCATCAGCTGAGCATCTCCTAGGGACCTCCAATCATAGAATATCAGGGTTAGAAGGGACCTCAGGAGGTATCTAGTCCAACCCCCTGCTCAAAGCAGGACCAATTCCCAACTTAACCAACCCCAAGCTGGGGTTGGCTGGCCCGCTGGTTTGGAGAGCACCTTGAGCTTGTAGCATTTCCCAGGGTTCCATCAGGTGGGTCTCCTAGCAAAATTGATCCTGTGGTGATGCACAAACGTTTGTGTTTTTAATGCAGCGAGCTCTGGTGATACTTAATGTTATTCGAGGATATTGCAGGCAATGCCCCTTCATCGGCACACCTCTCCCCTTATTCCTGCAGGGCCATGGGGCGTGCATGGCACATCCTGGCGTTGGGCTGCTGCCAGGGGCAGGAGATGGTGCTGCATTCCCAGCACCTGCTGCCCAGCCAGAAGTCAGATCTGGCCTGGAGTGGGCACCAGGATCCTCTGCTCTTCGCCAAGAGATGAGGCACCCCCTGGAGGTGCCCTTCCTGAGTGCTAAACCAGCTGTGGGGCAGAACCCCATAGCTGTCCACGTCCTGGGGCAGCTGGCATCTGCTGCCACCCCCTCCAGCACACCACAGCCTGAGGGAGATGGAGGAGGAGCTGCAGAGAGGTGGAGCTCCAAGGATGCTCGGCAGGGAATGGGACCAGCGGAACATCCCGCCTCCCAGGTTTCTCAGCAGGGAGCGGGACTGGCAGAGCAGCCCATCTCCCAGGATGCTCGGCGGGCAGCAGGACCATCGGAGCAGCCTGTCTCCCAGGATGCTCGGTGGGGAGTGGGACTGGCGGAGCAGCCTGTCTTGCAGGATGCTCAGTGGGCAGCAGGACCATCTGAGCGGTTTGTTCCGCATGATGCTCGGTGGGCACTGGGACAGGCGGAGCGGCACAGCTCCCGGGATGCTCGGCGGGCAGCAGGACCAGCAGAGCGGCACGGCTCCCGGGATGCTCGACGGGCAGCAGGACCAGCAGAGCGGCACGGCTCCCGGGATGCTCGACGGGCAGCAGAACCAGCGGAGCGGCACAGCTCCCGGGATGCTCAGAGGGCAGCAGGACCGGCAGAGCGGCACGGCTCCCGGGATGCTCAGCGGGCAGCAGGACCGGCAGGGCGGCACGGCTCCCAGGATGTTCGACAGGCAGCAGAACCAGCGGAGCGGCACGGCTCCCGGGATACTCGACGGGCAGCAGAACCAGCGGAGCGGCATGGCTCCCGGGATGCTCGACGGGCAGCAGGACCGGCGGAGCGGCACAGCTCCCGGGATGTTCGACGGGCAGCAGAACCAGCGGAGCGGCACGGCTCCCGGGATACTCGACGGGCAGCAGGACCGGCGGAGCGGCACAGCTCCCGGGATACTCGGTGGGCAGCAGGACCGGCGGAGTGGCACAGCTCCCGGGATGCTCAGCAGGGAGCCTGGGCAGTGGGTGTGGCACAGCACATGCCTAAAGAGACCGAGCGGCCTTCCAAGCCTCAGCTGCGGCGAGGCAGAGCTGCCACGGAGCCAGAGGCAACCCCCAGCTGGAGCAGGAGAGGCAGGAAGGGGGAATCATCCATCCACGGTGTCCTGGGGCAGGTGCAGTACCCAGAGAGAGCCTGGCTGTGGGGAGTGGGGTGGGGGCACAGGCTATGGAGGGAGCTCCTCTCCCAGCAAGGGGTACTGTGGGGGGCAGGAGTGCGTGGGGAGCACCTGACCTCCCAGCAGAGAAGGATGGGGCAGGGGTGCTGGCTGGGGGGAGTGGGGTGGGGTGGGGGGCTGGCAGGGTAAGGGAGTGGGTTTGAGGTACTGGCTGTAGGCGCAGGCTGTGGGAACACAATAGTGGTGTGGGCTGGGGGTGCAGACCTCAGGGCAAGTGACCTCCCATATCTCTCTCTTTCCCAGGTGATCTCTGAGAGGCTGTTCTCCTCCCCAGCATCCCACTCTCCCACCAGGGGATGCCAGTCAGGGGAGGGAGCAGTCTCCCCTCCAGAGCAGAGTGCAGCAGAGAAGCTCCCAGCCCCTGATTCCCAGCACCCACAGCTGCTGCAGCTGGCGGTTCAGCTGCTAGAGGAGGCGGAGGGTGAGGGGGTGCAGGGGATGGCTGGCAGCCCAGGTAGGGAAGAGAGGGCTGGTGCGGGGGCACAGTGAGGAGTGGCAGCAGAAAGTGGGAGTTCTCATTTCAGGTCTCATTTCAGGCTGGGAGGGGAGGGGCTCTGAGCAGGGCTAGGGAGGGATCTAGCCAGGGTTCCAGTGGAGGTGGGGGCTGGGGGGAACTGGATGGGATCTTGGGGGTGGCGGATTTTGCTGGGGTCTGGGTGGGGTAGGGGTGTGTGTGGGCACAGATGGGATTTGGGGCGACCTGGCTGAGGTGTGAGTGGGGCAGGTGGGATTTGGGGGAACCTGGCTGGGGTGTGCATGGGGGCAGGTGGGATATGGGAGGACCTGGCTGGGGTGTGAGTGGGGCAGGTGGGATTTGGGGGAACCTGGCTGGGGTGTGCATGGGGGCAGGTGGGATATGGGAGGACCTGGCTGGGGTGTGAGTGGGGCAGGTGGGATTTGGGGGAACCTGGCTGAGGTGTGCATGGGGGCAGGTGGGATATGGGAGGACCTGGCTGGGGTGTGAGCTGGGCTCTCTCTGTCACCCCCAGAATCAGATGGCACTGAATTCGAGGAGGATCCACTGCTGGAGGTGCTGCGGGGCCAGCGGGAGGATCTGTGCAGCCAGCTCCGGTAATTACCTGGCACAACACTAGGGGGTGCTGTGGGGCAGGGCAGAGGATGGCTGCTGTGGCCATGGGGCAGCTGCCCTACCCCAGAGCTGGCCTGCCTAGCTCGGAGATGCAGCTGTCCGGGGCACACAGTGCTAATTTGTGCTCTCTCACTCCCCAGGGCCGTCGACATCGCAGTGTCCAGGCTCATGTCTCAGGGCTTGGCTGAGCCACTCGGCTGCCCCCACTGACGGTCTCTGGGTCTCCCTCCCTCCTGGCCCTGCTCTGTCTGGAATCGGCCTGGGGGGGCTGTTAACAATATTCTGAGCCGGGGTGACTAGCTGTGAGTCCACGTGCCCCCATCTCAGGGCCGAGTCAGCCCAGAGCCAGAGGCGGGCAAATCTGCTAGCTCCCCTCAGGCCAGATAGGCTACCTAGTGCCGCCTGCACCTCAGCCAGGACCTCGCATCCCTTGGGGGTGGGTCATTGGCTCAGTGGGGACACAGTAGGGAGCGAGGTGGGAGCGCTGGCTGTGGGCGGAGCTCCCAGCCCCCCAGCTTGGCCCAGCGGGGGGTGCTCTAGGGCACAGGAGCTGTTCCCTGGCCAGGTGTGGATGGTTTTTGCTGTTTTCTTAGACAATGTAATAAAAGTGGGTTTGCTAATTGGCATGGGATGGGCTTGTCTGCAGCCGGCTCTGTGATGTGGAAATGGGGTCTAGGGGGTGCCAGCTCCCATCCAGCCCCATGATGGGGGGCTGGCTGGCTGGCTCAGGGGGCAGGAAATGGGGCACAGAGTCTTTCCCCTCTAGAGGGCACTGGCTCCCATCAGGCCCATGGCGGGAGGCTGGCTGGCTCAGGGGTAGGGAATGTGGCAGAAGGCCTTTCCTCTCTAGGGAGTTTGCCGCCCCCTCCCCCCCTCCCCCCCCAGAGCTGGTGCTCCCTAGTGGGGAAGCCCCATGTCTCATCCTGTGCTGCTTCCCAGGTGAGGAAGCCTGGCCTTCTGCCCAGCCCCCTGTGCCCAGCTCTGGCTCTCCCTGGCCCGGGGCCAGCGCCTGTGTCAGGCCAGCAAGTGCCGGCTCCTGGCTCCCCCATCCCCTCATAATCAGCCTTTTGTATGTCCAGTCCTCAATGGCCGTGTGTGTGTGCTGTCTACCCTATGACCCCGACCCCACAGGGCACCGCAAAGCCAAGGGCTCTGCTCCCTGCCCCATGGCAACTGCATTCTGCCAGGGCAGCTCTGCTGGGGGGAACTGGTTAGTGGGCGCTGACTGAGGGGGCTGTGAGGCACTGCCTTGGCTGGGGGTGTACCCCAGTGCCCCCTCTTGGAGAGTGGGGTGTGTACACACACACACACCTCACTGCCTTCTGCTGGCTGGGATACCAGCTGCATTGCTGTGTGTCCTGCACCCTGTCCCGCCAGCAGCAGAGGGGGATTCTCCTCTGCTCCATCCACCTCTAGTCCAGCAGAGTGATCCCTTCCCCCCAGCGCTCTGAGGCTGGACCCAGCTCAGCCCCATGCTCAGGAAGTGAGTGTGAGCTGGAGGCTAAATCGGGCTCCCGGCTCTTCGGCCCCAGCGGCCTGCAAACAGGAAGTGGGACCCAGCAGCATTGGGGAGGGGGTGGGGGCAGTTCCTGTCCCCACGGCTACTGTGGGGAGGATGACAGGGGACCTACAGCCCCCTGCTGTCCCAGCTTCCCCCCGCACCCAGCCCTGCATGTGCCCCTCAATCCAAACCTGCAGCCCCCTGCCGTCCCAGCCTCCCTCCCCCGCCAGCCCTGCTGGTGCCCTTAAATCCCAACCCTCAGCACCCATTGGTGGTCTAACTGGGGGGACTGGCTGGCTGCCAGGGGAGGAGGGGGGCTTTCCCTCTAGGGACACCAGCCCCAACCCGGCCCCAGGGTGGGGGCTGGAAAGCTCGGTGCCATGTCCTGATGCTGCCTGTTGCCCCCAGCCCTCTGGTGTGTGTTGTGCCCAGGGCAGCTCCTTGCAGGCAGCCCAGGAGGAACCGCTCAGCAACTCGACTTCCCCTTTCAACAGCGCGACAATGTGGTTTAACCTGCGGGTTCCAGCTTCCTGCGCTGGGCGGCCCGAGGCAGTGCAGAGTCACAGCTCTGCCAGAGCCCCCAGGCCCCACGCTGGAGCCCCCCGGACTCCCGGACACGGGCTCTGAGCCCCCACAGGTAGGAGGGTCTGGGGGGATCCCGCCAGTGCCCCAAATGCCTGGGTCCCATAGGCTGGGCAGCGCCAACTGCAGAGTCCCCTGGGGGCGGAGACACCACCTAAGTCCGAGGGATCCCGGAGTGCTTGTTCAGTGGGGGCCTTCCCACTCTGTCGCTTCCTGGCTCACTCCCCGCTCAATTGGGCTGCCACCTGTACCCATTTGCACCAGGGGCTCTTGCTGTCCATCGGGTCAGTGCCTGGCTGGTCTCCTTCCCATGCAGCCCTTCGCTCCCCTCCTGCACATGCCCCTCCATCCACTCTGCCGCCCACCCCCTCCATCCATCCACCCGCGTCTCCCCATGCGCCCCATCCATCCAACTGCCCCCCTCACACGCCCCCACCATCCATCCACCTTCCCCTCCCCACGCACCCACTCCACCTTTGTGAACTGGTTTGGGACAGGAGAGACCCCAGAGGCTTGGAAAAGGGAAACATTTCATCTGTCTGTGCATAGGGACAACCCAGGAGCTCCTAGACCAGCCCAGGGGAGAGAATGGACACTCTCATTGGCCCCTAGCAGGTGGGGTGGTGAGACGTGGCCGTCCAGGGCACATGGATTTGTCCAGAACAAATCACATCCCTGACCCACTCTCCTCCGACAGGGCCCAGCCTTGGGGCAAGGGGGGCGATTGACATGAGCTATCTCCCCTTCAGTGAGGCTGTTGATATTGCCCCATGTGACCTCCTAAGCAAACCAGGGCCATGCAGCCTAGCTGAGTCTGCTAGGGGGCAGGTGCCCATTCCCAGGGGGTCGTGTCGGTTGGCAGCGAGGGGCCCACCAGGATCAGCCCTGGGCTAATGGCAGTTTGTAGCGTTTGTGGACAGTACCCAGCCAAACGAGATGTCATCAGAGTAATACTAGTGCCAAGCCAGCGCCTGTTGTCCTGGCTGGGTCAGCAGGGGCCTGGGAGCCAGACAGGAGCACCCCTGCAGCCGCGCTGAGGAGGCCTGAGTTGGCATCCTGGGTCCGGTTCTGGGCCCTGTGCAAGGGGGGTGAACCAGCAGCTGGCAAAGCCCCAAGGAAAGCAGCAAAGGAGGAAAGGTCTGGACCCCTGGGCAAGGAGGAGAGACTGAAACCTGGGGCTGGGAGGCTGGAGCTGAGACACCGGCTCTGGCGTGTTGTGCAGAGGGGCAGCCAGGCCTCTTGGCAGGACGAGGTGCAAAGGGCGGCAGTGCCGCGAGGCCGGCTTAGGTTGCACATTGCATGCAAGGAGTATGGCAGGTGCCATGGGGTGGGCACGGGGACCTCAGCAGGGGGCCCCGGCGCAGGAGGCGTCTCAAAGCAGGTCAAACAAAGCCCAGGCTGGGCTGGATGTCCTCTCCAGGTCCCTTCCAGCCCCACATTGCTATGGGTCTATGATCCCTCCGTCTGCCCCCCTCCACACTTCTGCTATCCTCCCACCAATCTGTACTGCCCCACATGCACCCTCCACCCACCCCTCCCTCCATCTGCCTCCCAAGTGCACCCTCCATTCTTCCCCACACACATCCTCTACCCCTCCGTCCAGCCATCCTTCCCCACACCCACGCCCTCCGCCTGCCCACATGAAGCTGGCTGGCTGTCCATCTGCATGTACACTTGTACACTCCCACATTGGCCCTGCTCCCAGATGCTTGCCAGAGCCACTCTGGCTCCTGATGCAGCTTCCTCTTGCCTCCCTGGGCCACATGGGGCCCCACTCCCTGGGACTGGGGTTTCCCTCCACCCCACGTCTGTGCAGCTGGCATCTGTGTGTGTGCGTGTGACCACTGCCCCCCTTTACAGGGGATGAGCCCAGCTCTGTGAGCTGCCCCCTGCTGGAGGGGCTGACTCCCCATCCCTATGTGTGTCGGTCACTCACTGACTCCCAGCCCCTCTCCGACTCCTGCATGGGGGTCCTTTCTCCCCCAGCCTCCTGAGGAAGCCCCAGCCCAGCTGTCAGCCCATCTGCCTTCCCAGCAGGCAGCGAGTGGGGAGGGAAATCCCTTGTCCCCGCCCTCTCCCAACACAGCCTTTTTTTTGCTCTCTCCTTTCCCACCCTCCCCACTTGCACTTCCCCCTCGGCCTGTCTCTTCCTTGTGCATTTCCCTCCCTGCCCTCTGCCGCCAAGAGCACCAGGAGGGAAACAGTGAATGTCAGGGACACTGGACTTTGGAGATCATGGAGGGGCAGGCCAGCTTCCCTTCCCCTCCCCACCTAGCGATAGGCTCAGGCTCTCTGCAGACCCAGGCAGTGTTGCAGGGTTGGTCACACACAGGCAGCTCCCCCTTCTCCTAGCGACAGGCACAGGCTCTCTGCAGACCCAGGCAGTGTTGCAGGGTTGGTCACACACAGGCAGCTCCCCCTTCTCCTAGCGACAGGCACAGGCTCTCCGCAGACCCAGGCAGCCTCTATCCCAACCACTAAGGCCAGAAGCTTTAGCATTCCATGAAAGCTGAAGCTCTGTGGGACATGATGGCACCAGTACAGCCACAGACCACGTTGGAGGTGACGGAGCCAGCTCCCAACTGCGAATCACAACCAGCGGGCTTGGGGGGCAGGGACTGGGCATGGGACCTTTCCCCTCCAGGGGGCACCAGCTTCAATCCAGCCCCAGCCTGTGCTAGGGGATGTTGCTGTCTGACCCCCAAGTCTTGCTCCATCTCTAAGCTTGGCACGGAGGGGCACTGTGCACATGACGGTGGAACAGACCAGCCAGGCCCACGGACATACCTGGCAGAGCCCCACAGTGCTACGACCCCACCCCTGCTCTGTGAAACCCGCTGCCCTGCTTGGCGAGTCTCAGTCCAGCTGGGGCTGCCCTGGCGATGATCTCGCAGCCTTGGGCTGGGCAGGGAGGTGGGTAGAAAACCTCCAGAACAGCGGGTGGGCTGCAGGGGGTGCGCTCCCCATGCAGTCAAGGCTGGCCTCAGTGTGGCACCCCTGGGCGGCTCTTCCTCAGCTGCCCCACCCCAGAGGTGGCTGCATCTCATCTGTAGGCGAGCCATCTCTGTAGAATTATTTGTTGCTGTTCCCTGGGTGCCCTGCCCCAGAGGTAGCTGCATCTCAGTGCCAGGCGAGCCATCTATGTAGGCAGTGGTGCTGGACTGCTGATAAAGAGGACAGTTGTGGCAAACACAAACGGCGTCCTAGTGCAAAAGGCAAGGGGAGAGTGCATGGTGGGGGCAGAGTAGCTTCATGCACTGGGCACAGGTGAGTGCCCAGGAGGATGTAGGTCAGGGGTGGGCAAACTACAGCCTGTGGGCCAGATCCGGCCTGCCAGCTGTTTTAATCTGGCCCTCCAGTTCCCGCTGGGGAGCGGGGTCTGGGGCTTGCCCCGCTCCAACCAGGGAGCAGGGTTGGGGGCCACTCCATGCGACTCCTGGAAGCAATGGCAAGGCCCCCCTCGCTATGCTCTGCATGCTGCCCCTGCCCCAAGTGCTGTACCTGCAGCTCCCACTGGCCAGGAACCGCTGCCAATGGAAGCCGCAGGGGCGGTGCCTGCGGATGGGACAGCGTGCAGAGCTGCCTGGCTGCACCTCCGCGTAGGAGCCAGAGAGGGACATGCCACTGCTTCTGGGAGCCGCTTGAGGTAAGTGCTGCCCTGAGCCTCCCCCTGTGCCCAACCTCCTGCCCCAGCTCTGATCCCCCTCATGCCCTCCGAACCCCTTGGTCCCAGCCCAGAGCACCCTCCTATACCCCAAACTCCCACCCCAGAGCCCGCACCCCCAGCTGGAGCCATTACTCCTCTCCACCCCAGTCCAGAGCCCCCTCCTGCACCCTGAACTCCTCATTTCTGGCCCATACTCCCAACCAGAGCCCTCTCTCCAACTCCAATTTTGTTAGCATTCATGGCCTGCCATACAATTTCTATTCCCAGATGTGGCCCTCGGGCCAAAAAGTTTGCCCATCCCTGATGTAGGTGCACAGGGCCCAGGCCAGCGTGTGTGGCAGGGAGGCGCTGACATGAGACTTGTGAGCTAGTGTGCACAAAGGAATCTCAGTGCCATGAGCACAGCCATGCCAGCCTGCACCCAGTTCACCCTTAGCTCAGAATTCAGCCCACAGATTTAGCGCCGATGGGATCTGGCAAACCCCAGCCGCTTCCTGCTGCGGTTCCCAAATGCGGGCAGAAAGCAGAAGCAGCATTTGCAGGAGGAGCGAGATCTGATCCAAGCAGCTCTGGGGATGCTCGCCCAGCACTGATGTGCAGTCACCTCAGGGGCAGCTGGGAAACAGCCACATATAACACTGCACAGGGATGGCTTGCCCAGTGCTGAGATGCAGCCACCTTGTGTGGGGCAGCTGGGGAACAGCCAGATGTAAGGCCACACAGGGACCTCTCATAAGTATCCCTGTGTGGCAGGGACCCTGGCCACAGCTGGACTCTACCATTGACCCCCTCCCTGCCTCAGGGTCTCCAGCCCCCCACCATGGAGCTCCGTGTGCTGCGCCGATTCTCCTTGGTGGACAACAACCAACAGAAGTGGATGCCCCGTCTGCACTCTCTCTCCACGGTAGGGAGCAGAAAGAACTCAGCATCCCCCTACCCCACCATGGAGCAGGATCTGAGGGGAAACAATGAGTGCTGGGGGGCAGGGCAGGGATTCATGGAGGGGTCTGGGAGATGCACCACAACGCTGCTCCCTGATCTCTCCCCAGAGCACAGCCCCCCAACTTCTCTGCTCTGATATGCAGCCCCGCTCCTGAGGAGTACCCCCAGATTGGTACCCCTGAATCCAGACAGACAGCCCCCCCAACACATACAGAGCGGGCCCATCCCCCCAACTGGGGGCAGCAGGGACTCCCACACTGACTTGCACAGGTTCCTTTCCCCGCACAGCCCACCCAATCCCTCCAGACCCTCAATCCTTTCCCATCCCCCCACCTGTTACAGACTCCATGACCCTCCCCATCACTTGCAGCCACAGCCCCCAACCCACAGCCCTGCATGGAATACCCTGGCCACCCCGTAGCCTCCCTCCCTCTCCCCCGACCTTCACCCTGATTAGTGTCCCCCCACAGACCCCTCCTGCACCCCACAGCCCCTTACACCCCCCACCCTCATGCCCCCCATGCAGCTCCCAACCCCCTCATTTGTGTAATCCCCTCCCCACACCAAATACCCCTGGCACTGACACCCCCCACACCCTAACCCTAACCTGTCCTGTTCCTCACACTGAGCAGAGAGTGGGCTGGGGGGGGGGGGGGCTCAGGTGGGGAAGAGGAGCTGAAGGTGTCAGTCTGGGGAGAGTTGGGGGTGGGAGTCAGTCTGTGGGGGACTGGAGGTCAATCTGTGGGGCACTGGGTCAGTGGGATCAATATGTGGAGCACTGGTGGTCAGTCTTTGGGGGGAGGCTGGGAGGGGTACGTGCTGTATCCTGTGCTGAGTGACATAGGAGCATCTCCCCCCCGGATTCCCAGCCCTGACATTGCCACCAAGGGCCTGGGTCTCAGGACGGAGCTGGGAGCCAGGACTCCCTGGCTCTGGGAGGGGAGTGGTTGGGATGGGGGAGGAGCTGGGACTCCTGGGTTCTCTCCCTAGCTCTGAGAGGGGAGTGGGGTCTGGTGGTTAGAGCGGAGGGCTGGGGCATGGACTCCTGGGGTTCTCTCTCTGGCTCAGGGAGGGGAAGTGGGCTCTGGTGGTTAGAGCAGAGGGGATGGGGGCTGGGACTCTGGGTTCTCTCCTCTAGGCTCGGGGAGGTGGAGTTGGGCTCTGGCTGGTTAGAAGACGGAGGCTGAGGGGCTGGGACTCCTGGGATTCTCCTCCTTGGCTCCGGGAGGGTAGTGGGCTCTGGTGGTTAGAGGCGAGGCTGGGGGCTGGGACTCCTGGGGTCGTCTCTCGGCTCAGGGGAGGGGAGTGGGGCCTCTGGTGGTTAGAAAGGGGGGACTGGGGACTGCGACTCCCTGGGTGGCGTCTCTCGGCTCGGGGAGGGGAGTGGGGGTCTGGTAGTTAGAACGGGGGCTGGGAGCTGTGACCCCTGTTTTCTCTCTCTGGCTCAGGGAGGGGAGTGGGGTCTGGTGGTTAGAACGGGGGCTGGGGGCTGGGACTCCTGGGTTCTCTCTCTGGCTCGGGGAGGGGAGTGGGGTCTGGTGGTTAGAATGGGGGCTGGGAGCTGTGACCCCTGTGTTCTCTCTCTGGCTCGGGGAGGGGAGTGGGGTCTGGTGGTTAGAAGGGGGGCTGGGACTCCTGGATTCTCTCCCTGGCTCCGGGAGGGTAGTGGGGTCTGGTGGTTAGAGCGGAGGTGGGGGGCTGGGACTCCTGGGTTCTCTCTCTGGCTCAGGGAGGGGAGTGGGGTCTGGTGGTTAGAACGGGAGCTGGGAGCTGCGACCCCTGTTTTCTCTCTCTGGCTCGGGGAGGGGAGTGGGGTCTGGTAGTTAGAACGGGGGCTGGGGGCTGGGACTCCTGGGTTCTCTCTCTGGCCTGGGGAGGGGAGTGGGGTCTGGTAGTTAGAAGGGGGGCTGGGAGTCCTGGGTTCTCTCTCTGGCTCGGGGAGGGGAGTGGGCTCTGGTGGTTAGAAGGGGGGCTGGGACTCCTGGGTTCTCTCTCTGGCTCAGGGAGGGGAGTGGGGTCTGGTGGTTAGAAGAGGGGCTGGGACTCCTGGGTTCCCTCTCTGGCTCGGGGAGGGGAGTGGGGTCTGGTGGTTAGAACGGGGACTAGGAGCTGTGACCCCTGGGTTCTCTCTCTGGGGAGGGGAGTGGGGTCTGGTGGTTAGAAGGGGGGCTGGGGGCTGGGACTCCTGGGTTCTCTCTCTGGCTCGGGGAGGGGAGTGGGGTCTGGTGGTTAGAATGGGGGCTGGGAGCTGTGACCCCTGTGTTCTCTCTCTGGCCTGGGGAGGGGAGTGGGGTCTGGTGGTTAGAACGGGGGCTGGGGGCTGGGACTCCTGGGTTCTCTCTCTGGCTCAGGGAGGGGAGTGGGGTCTGGTGGTTAGAATGGGGGCTGGGAGCTGTGACCCCTGTGTTCTCTCTCTGGCTCGGGGAGGGGAGTGGGGTCTGGTGGTTAGAAGGGGGGCTGGGACTCCTGGGTTCTCTCTCTGGCTCTGAGAGGGGAGTGGGATCTGGTGGTTAGAAGGGGGGCTGGGGGCTGGGACTCCTGGGTTCTCTCTCTGGCTCGGGGAGGGGAGTGGGATCTGGTGGTTAGAAGGGGGGCTGGGGGCTGGGACTCCTGGGTTCTCTCTCTGGCTCGGGGAGGGGAGTGGGATCTGGTGGTTAGAAGGGGGGCTGGGGGCTGGGACTCCTGGGTTCTCTCTCTGGCTCGGGGAGGGGAGTGGGCTCTGGTGGTTAGAAGGGGGGCTGGGGGCTGGGACTCCTGGGTTCTCTCTCTGGCCTGGGGAGGGGAGTGGGCTCTGGTGGTTAGAAGGGGGGCTGGGGGCTGGGACTCCTGGGTTCTCTCTCTGGCCTGGGGAGGGGAGTGGGATCTGGTGGTTAGAAGGGGGGCTGGGGGCTGGGACTCCTGGGTTCTCTCTCTGGCTCGGGGAGGGGAGTGGGCTCTGGTGGTTAGAAGGGGGGCTGGGGGCTGGGACTCCTGGGTTCTCTCTCTGGCTCGGGGAGGGGAGTGGGATCTGGTGGTTAGAAGGGGGGCTGGGGGCTGGGACTCCTGGGTTCTCTCTCTGGCTCGGGGAGGGGTGTGGGCTCTGGTGGTTAGAAGGGGGGCTGGGGGCTGGGACTCCTGGGTTCCCTCTCTGGCTCGCGGAGGGGAGTGGGCTCTGGTGGTTAGAAGGGGGGCTGGGGGCTGGGACTCCTGGGTTCTCTCTCTGGCTCGGGGAGGGGAGTGGGATCTGGTGGTTAGAAGGGGGGCTGGGGGCTGGGACTCCTGGGTTCTCTCTCTGGCTCGGGGAGGGGAGTGGGGTCTGGTGGTTAGAAGGGGGGCTGGGGGCTGGGACTCCTGGGTTCTCTCTCTGGCTCGGGGAGGGGAGTGGGCTCTGGTGGTTAGAAGGGGGGCTGGGGGCTGGGACTCCTGGGTTCTCTCTCTGGCTCGGGGAGGGGAGTGGGCTCTGGTGGTTAGAAGGGGGGCTGGGGGCTGGGACTCCTGGGTTCCCTCTCTGGCTCGGGGAGGGGAGTGGGCTCTGGTGGTTAGAAGGGGGGCTGGGGGCTGGGACTCCTGGGTTCTCTCTCTGGCTCGGGGAGGGGAGTGGGATCTGGTGGTTAGAAGGGGGGCTGGGGGCTGGGACTCCTGGGTTCTCTCTCTGGCTCAGGGAGGGGAGTGGGGTCTGGTGGTTAGAAGGGGGGCTGGGGGCTGGGACTCCTGGGTTCTCTCTCTGGCTCGGGGAGGGGAGTGGGCTCTGGTGGTTAGAAGGGGGGCTGGGGGCTGGGACTCCTGGGTTCTCTCTCTGGCTCGGGGAGGGGAGTGGGATCTGGTGGTTAGAAGGGGGGCTGGGGGCTGGGACTCCTGGGTTCTCTCTCTGGCTCAGGGAGGGGAGTGGGGTCTGGTGGTTAGAAGGGGGGCTGGGGGCTGGGACTCCTGGGTTCTCTCTCTGGCTCGGGGAGGGGAGTGGGCTCTGGTGGTTAGAAGGGGGGCTGGGGGCTGGGACTCCTGGGTTCTCTCTCTGGCGGGGCTAACAGAAGCCCCTTTGTGCGGTTGCCCAGCTGCTGGCTCCCGGCCCATTGTGCCTCTTCCCCTTTGCATCTCAATGGAGACGTACCAGCGGGCGCGGGGGGGCCTCCGCCCTCCCAGCCCCCCACCCCCGGGGGCGCTCCCTGGGACCCCCTCCCGGTGGGGTTGGACGTGGGGGGGCACCCCTGGATCCTGCCCCCCTCTCCCAGGGGCTTTCCCGCTCTCCCTTTCCCCGCGGGTGGAGGGGGGGCTGAGAGAGCGAGCGCTCCCCCTCTCCCTGCCCCCCCATCTGTCTGTCTCGGTCCGCCCCCCCACCACGCTCCTCCCTCCGTCTGCCTGGCTCCTTCCGCCCCTCCCTCGCTCGTTCCCCCTGCGCGGCTCGGAGCCCGGCTGGGCTCAGCTCTGGGCTAGGCGCTGCCCTTGCGCCCGCCCCCCCTGTGTCCGTCCGTACCCCCCCCCCCCGGTGTGTCTCCTCCCCTCCCTCACGCCCCATTGTGCCTCTCTCTCCCCATGGCCGTTGGGAGCTGACCGCCTCCACCCACGCTCCCTCCCGGGAGGGGGGCTGCGGATGGGGGTCCTGCCCCCCTCGATGCCGCCCCCCTCCGCATGGCTCCGGTCCTCAACCCCGGCTTCTCCTAGCGGACCGGAGACACAATGGTGGTAAGTGGGGGGGTTATTGTCTGGGCTGATGGGGAAGGGTCCCCATTGGATTGTGTCCCCATGTTTGTTTAACCCTCTACCCACCCCAAAATGCTGGCCCCGCACCCGTCAACGCTCCCCCCACATGCACCTGTTCCTTAGCCCCACCCACATCCCAAACCCTATATATATATTTAGGGTCTCCTCCCCTGCACCCCTAATCCCCCTTGGGGGAGTCTCTCAGATTGGGGGATCTATTCCAATGTGTATTTAGGATCCCCTCCCCATACCCCACAATCCCGCCTCGGGGCAGCTCTCAGATGGGGGGTCTTTCCCCCTTAAACGTCCCTGACCATAAAGATTTGTGTGGGATCCCCACAGTGCACACCTCTCTCAGTTTCGTGTGTGTGTGTGTGGGGGGGAGATTTTGCAGGGAATCCCAGTTCCAAAATCCCCACACCCCCAAAATCCTCTTTTTGGGGGCCAAGGGAATCACCCCTGTAAATGCTCTGAGATTTGACAGTCCCACTCCCACGCTGTAGATATTTTGGGATGCCTGGTTTCTCTCATCAGTTTTTATGGGGGGGCTATAATTTTTCCAGCTGCCTTGCTCTGTATTTCTGCCTGAAATCACCTGGCACCCAATCTTAGCCCCCCCATGAGGGGTTGTGCTCTCCACTTTTGCAGAGGAAATGGGGGGTCTCTGTTAATCCAGTGGGGGGATATTCATCCCCCTAACCCCGAATGATGCAGCTAGATGGGGGAAATGGGGACACACACCAGAGTTGTGGCAGGAGAGAGCCCCAACCCCAAACTATTGGGATGGGTTATAAGGGGGCCAGATAGGTTGGGATGGGTTATGGGGGAGCAGCTCGCCGAGGGGCAGGGATTGGAGGTGCAACTAAGTAGGAGGTGGGAGATAAGGGGGGTAGCTGAGCTGGGGGGGAGTGATCTGGGGGGCAGCTGGGCTGGGGAAGAGGGAACTGGGTTATGGGGGGCATCTTGTGCTTTTCCTGGGTCCCTGTGGGAGGAACTGGGCCATTGCAAGAAGATGTTATGTAACCCCCACCACGTGTCTTAACCCCCCCCCCAACGTGGAAGTGGCGGGAGTGGGGCATGTGTGTCTGCTATGCAACCCCTTGTGGGAGGAAGGGAGGCAGTGGGGGAGCAGGGATATGGCCAGGTGTTTCTGGGGATCAGTTCCTTGGCAGGGGGATGGGAAGGGAAGGTGCATGTGGGTTACTCTCCTGTGTCTGTCTCACCCTTTGTCCTCTTTCCCTCTCCCCCAGATCTGGTCTGTTGAGCTCTGCCCCCACCCCACTCAGCCCAGGCACACCCTTCCCCCCATGGCATCCCCCACTCCCACCTCCCCTTTCACTCATCCCACTCAGAGAGAAGGGCCAGGCCGGGGTTCTGGGCCTGACCCGGTTCTGAGGCCTTTGGGGACTTCCCCCCACAATCAATAACTGGTGCCTACATACAACTGACAGAGAGGATGTGGGCTCCGATCCAGCCCCAGGGCAGAGAATGGGGCACGGGGTCTTTCCCCTCTAGGGGGACACCAGCTCTGATGCAGCCCCGGGTTGGGTTGGATTTTGGGGTGCCATCTGGGGCTCCGTATGCATTTGGGGCTGTCGGGTGTGGTGACTTCTACTCCTCATGAGCTGCCTCCACCCGTGCCCGTACCCCTCCTTCGCCACCCCTCAACAAGGTCCTGCCCCCAAATCAGTCTGCTGGGGATAGGAGGGGAGATGTCCCTTTCCCAGCAATCCTCCATTCTCTCTGGACAGTGCCAGGGATTTGGGGGTGATGGGAGCTGTCCCAAAGGGTAAAACGGGGAGCTGCAGGAAAGGGTGGGGGTCATGGCAAAGAGCAGGCAGCTCGGGTGTGAATTATTGACGGGAAACCTGATCCATGGAGATTGTTGCTCTGCAGGTTGCTAACGCCAAAGGAGATGGGATTACACGGTGCAGGGGGGAGAACTGGGACAGTTGTGATGTAGCAGGGATGCAGCCACCTCTGGGATGGGGCAGCATCTCAGTGCTGGGTGAGCTGTCCCCAAGTGGCATTATGTGCGGCTGTTCCCCAGCTGCCCCAACCCAGAGCTAGCTGCATCTCCACACTGGACAAGTCGTCCCCATGTGGTGGTATGTGCAGGTGTTCCCCAGCTACCCTGCCCCAGAGCCGGCTGCATCTCTGCACCAGACAATCTGTCCCCGGGCAGTGTTATGTGCAGCTGCTCCCCAGCTTTCTCCCCCCTGAGGTGGCTGCAACTCGGCTTTGGGCTCCTTTTGGGGGATGGTAAATTGGTGCTGAGGTCTATCTGATTTGCCCTTGCAGGCCCGCAGCACGGACAGTCTGGACAGGACAGGGGATGGGCCGCTCCGCCCTCTGGGGAACACAGCCGCCACTGTCAAGGGAAAAGCCCCCAAGAGGTAAGCAAGGGGAGCCCTGTTCCTGGAGCAGGGTCCCTGGTGGTGAGTGTGGCATGACTTGTGCCTGGCCTGTCAATGCAATTGGGGAGCAAGTGAGTTCTCTGCTGGGATCCCCGTGGCCTGGGCGGTTGCCGGTGGGAGGGGAGGGCTCAGATCTCAGGCTCCCCACTCGGGGGCACGTGTCCCATGGGAGTCCAGCTAGAGAAACGGACAATTAAAAGAACAATAGAAAGGACAGGATCCTCTAGTACCTGGGCAGAGATATAGCTCCAGGGAAGGATGGGGCTGTGTCTCTGTGCCAGGGGGCCTGAGGGGCTCAGGTATAGCGAGGGGCCGTGTCAGTGTCTGGGTGCTGGAAGACCTGGGAGTCTGAGATATAGCAGGAGGGAGGGTATGTCTCGATGCAGGGGGTCCCAGGGCTGGGATATAGCCTGGGGGGAGGATGGGCTGTGTTTGGGTGCGAGGGAGTCCGGGGTGCTGGGGTATAATGAGGGGACAGGGATGTCTCGGCGCCATGAGTGCTGGGATATTGCGGGGTAGGGGGGAGGCATGTCTAGGTGCTGGGGGTCCCAGGGCTGGGATATAGAGGGGCGCATGTGTAGGTGATGGGGGTCTCAGGGCTGGAATATAGAGAGGGGTGTCTGGGTGCTGGGGGGGTCCCAAGGCTGGGATATAGCAGGGGGAAGGGGAGACACTGGGCTCTGTCTCGCTGTTGGGTACATGGCTGTTACCTGATTAGGGTATTGTGGGTGCTTGGGGTATTCTGGGGGTTTTGTATGCTGGGTGGTTGGAGTTTGGGATATAGCAACAGAACAGCGTTCTGTCTGCAGGTGGGGTCCCCGGTTGGGGTTGGGGTACTGCTGAGGGGGGATGGGTTCTGTGGGGGGTTGGGGGTCCCTGGTTGTGTATAGCAGGGGGTTGGGATATCATGGGGGGTTGGGGTACCCATGCTGTGTGAGTATCAGGGTGTCAGGTTACCCGGCTTACCATGTGGGATTGGGTACCTCATGGTGAGTAGGATACTGTGGGGCATTGGTACCCCATGTTATCTGGGGTACAGCGGTGCTGGGGTACCCTGAGGGTAAATACTTCATGCTGTCTGGGGTATAGTGGTGCTGGGGTGTCCTGTGCTGTGTTGGGTACCATGGGGCTGGGGACCCTGTGCTGTCTGGGGTACAGCAGTGTTGCGTATACCATGCTGTGTGTGGTACCATGGGAGGTGGGTACCCCATGCTGTGTGGAGTTCCATGGGGTGGATACCCCGTGCTGTGTGGGGTACAGTGGTGTTGGGGTACCCCACGCTACGTGCGATACCATGGGGGGTTGGTACCCCATACTGTCTGGAGTACAGCAGTGCTTGGGTATCCCATGGTGTGTGAGGCACAGCGGTGTTGGGGTACTGCGTGCATTGGGTGGTACCATGGGGGTGGGTATCCTGTGCTGTGTGGGGTACGTTAGTGTTGGGGTGTCTGTGCTGTGTGGGGTACCACAGGGGTGGGTACCTGGTGCTGTGTGGGGTACAGCAGTGTTGGGGTGCCCCATGCTGTGTGGGGTACCCTGTGCTGTGTGGGGTACAGCAGTGTTGGGGTGCCTGTGATGTGTGGGTACCATGGGGGTGGTACCCAATTCTGAAGCACTTAGAGGAGAGAAAAGTGATCAGGAACAGTCAGCATGGATTCACCAAGGGCAAGTCATGTCAGACTAACCTAACTGCCTTCTATGATGAGATAACTGGCTTTGTGGATGAGGGGAAAGCAGTGGACGTGTTATTCCTTGACTTTAGCAAAGCTTTTGATACGGGCTCCCACAGTATTCTTGCTGGCAAGTTAAAGAAGTATGGGCTGGATGAATGGACTATAAGGTGGATAGAAAGCTGGCTAGATCATTAGGCTCAACGGGTAGTGATCAATGGCTCCATGTCTAGTTGGCAGCCAGTTTCAAGCAGAGTGCCCCAAGGGTTGGTCCTGGGACCAGTTTTGTTCAATATCTTCATTAATGATCTGGAGGATGGCGTGGGCTGCACCCTCAGCAAGTTTGCAGATGACACTAAACTGGGAGGAGTGGTAGATACACTGGAGGGTAGGGATAGGATACAGAAGGACCTAGACAAATTAGAGGATTGGGCCAAAAGAAACCTGATGAGGTTCAACAAGGACAGATGCAGAGTCCTGCACTTAGGATGGAAGAATCCCATGCACTGCTACAGACTAGGGACCGAATGGCTGGGCAGCAGTTCTGCAGGAAAGGACCTAGGGGTTCCAGTGGATGAGAAGCTGGATATGAGTCAACAGTGTGCCCTTGTTGCCAAGAAGGCTAATGGCATTTTGGGTTGTATGAGTAGGGGCATTGCCAGCAGATCGAGGGATGTGATCATTCCTCTCTGTTCGACATTGGTGAGGCCTCATCTGGAGTACTATGTCCAGTTTTGGGCCCCACACTACAAGACAGATGTGGAAAAATTGGAGAGTCCAGCGGAGGGCAACAAAAATGATTAGGGGGCTGGAGCACATGACTTATGAGGAGGGGCTGAGGGAACTGGGATTCTTTAGTCTGCAGAAGAGAAGAATACTTATTCCCATAATACAAGAACTAGGGGTCACCAAATGAAATTAATAGGTAGCAGGTTTTAAACAAATAAAAGGAAGTTCTTCTTCACACAGCTCACAGTCAACTTGTGGAACTCCTTGCCTGAGGAGGTTGTGAAGGCTGGGAATATAACAATGTTTAAAAGGGAACTGGATAAATTCATGGTGGCTAAGTCCATAAATAGCTATTAGCCAGAAAGGGTAAAGAATGGTGTCCCTAGCCTCTGTTCACCAGAGGATGGAGATGGATGGCAGGAGAGAGATCACTTTATCATTGCCTGTTAGCTTCACTCCCTCTGGGGCACCTGGCATTGGCCACTGTTGGTAGACAGATACTGGGCTAGATGGACCTTTGGTCTGACCCGGTACAGCTGTTCTTATGTTCTATGTTCTTATGATTTGGTAGCTGCTTTCAACTACCTGAAAGGGGGTTCCAAAGAGGCTGGATCTAGATTGTTCTCAGTGGTACCAGATGACAGAACAAGGAGTAATGGTCTCAAGTTGCAGTGGGGGAGCTTCAGGTTGGAATTAGGAAAAACTATTTCACTAGGAGGGTGGTGAAGCACTGGAATGGGTTACCTAGGGAGAAGGTGGAATCTCCTTCCTTAGAGGTTTTTAAGGGCAGGCTTGACAAAGCCCTGGCTGGGATGATTTAGTTGGGAATTGGTCCTGCTTTGAGCAGGGGGTTGGACTAGATGACCTCCTGAGGTCCCTTCCAACCCTGATATTCTGTGATTCTATGGTGGGTACCCTGTGCTGTGTGGGGTACAGTGGTGTTGGAGTGCCCTGTGCTATGTTGGGTACCATGGGGGGGGGTACCCCATGCTGTGTGGGGTACAGCAATATAGGGGTATCCTGTGCTATGTTGGGTACCATTGAAGTACAAACATTGAAGTACAAACATAAGAACGGCCAGACTGGGGCAGGCCAGGGGCCTGGGCCAGGGGAACAGGAGCATGCAGCCGCTGGCTGCCAGTCAGCGGCTCAGGGACAGCAAGTGCCTGGCCCCTCCTCCAGGAACTTAGCTCGTTCTTTGAACCCTGTTACACTCTTGGCCCCCACCACATCCTCTGGCAGTGAGCTGCCCAGGCTGGCTGTGTGCTGAGTCCATCCTTCTGTTTGAAACCTGCCGCCTTGTCATTTCCCTGGATGTCCTTGGCCTGTGTTAGGTGAAGGGGTAAATAACCCCCCCTTCACTCCCCCCACCCCAGACAGGCTTTTAGAGCCCTCTGGCCTACCCCCTCAATCCGCTCTTTGCCAAGCTGAACAGTCCCAGGCCTTTGACTCTCTCCTCGTTCCCGGTTCCCTTCCCTGCACCTCGCCCAGGTCTCTGCTCGGCGCTGAGCCTGGATCTGGAGGCAGGCGGTGTCCGAGGCGGTGTCTGTCACGGAGTCACCTGACAGGCGCTGGAACTACTCCATATGAAGCCAGTCAGGCCTCGGGGGAGCCACCTCTCGGAACAGACTGTCTCCAGGGCAAGAAGCTTCGATCTTTTTGGAGCATTCAGCATCCCCTTCCACACCATGCGCTTCCCGCAGCGAGTCTGCCCGGGCGGGGCTCTGGGGGAAGCCAAAGGGCCCTGCACCCAACCTCCTGCAGTCAGCAGTGACTTGGAACCAGCCAGTAAAACAGGTCTATTAGTCGAAGGAACACAGCATAGAACAGAGCTTGTTAGCACAGAAATCAGTGACTTTCAGCCAAATCCATGTTGGGAGTCTTGGCCCAGATGCCCTGGATTCCCCCTCTTATAGTCCCCCCAAGTACACGTCCAGCTTCCAGCGTCCCGACCTCAGACACCCCGTTGCTCTTCCTTGTCTTTGTCTCACTTCCCGGCCAAAGAGTCACCTGGTTGCATCCCCCTCCTGGTCTCAGGTTAGGAAGGGCATCGGTCGTAGTACATGTGGCAGCTGGAGCAGCCTCACCTGCTCCAGAGGTCTCAGCCAAAGTCACACACTCTTTTTCCCATCACCGAGGTATTGGTGCAGCACACAAGGAAACTGAGGCAGACACAGTATTCATGCAAAACAATAAAACTCACATAGGCTCACATAGGACATAACAAGGGAAAATCCCCGCTTCGTGGCAGCGTTCCTGGGCGGTGACCAGGGCAGGGGCACTCGGGGTTCATACAGCGCCGGCGTTACAAGATTTTCTCTCAGATGATCTGTCTCTGTCCCGAGGGCTCCTGGTGCTGAGATGTTTTCACCTGCCGCTGTGCGGTGCGGGGATGTAGCAGAGAATGGCCCATGCGGATGCCTGGCTCTTGCTCAATCAAATGGGATTATTTATAGTTGGATACCACGACATGTTGGGGTAATCTGTGCTTTGAGGGGTACCATGAGGGGATCGGGGTATCCAGTGCTGTGTGGGTACGGCAGGGGTGAGATACAGTAGGTTGCTGAGTGAGGCACACTGGGGGACAGTGGGGATGGTGGGAGTGGCGTGTTGTGTGGGGTACAGGAGGGGTGGGATACAGTGGGGTGCTGTGAGGGGTACAGTAGGGACAGCGGGGGTGGGGTGCAGTGTAGGGTACAGCAGGGGTGGGGTGCTGTGTGGGGCACACTGGGGTACAGTGGGGACGGGGGATGAGGTGCTGTGTGGGGTACAGTGGTGATGGGGTACAGTGGGGTGCTGTGTGGGGTGCAGTAGGGGTGGGTGCTGTGTGGGGCACACTGGAGTACAGTGGGGATGGGGGGTGAGGTGCTGTGTGAGGTATAGTGGGGGTGAGGTAGAGTGGGGTCCTGTGTGAGGCAAACTGGGGTACAGTGGGGACAGCGGGGTGGGGTGCTGTGTGAGGTACAGTGGTGATGGGGTACAATGGGGTGCTGTGTGGGGTGCAGTGGGGTCGGGTGCTCTGTGGGGCACACTGGGGGACAGTGGGGGTGGGGTGCTGTGTGAGGTATAGTGGGGGTGAGTTACAGTAGGGTGTTGTGTGGGGTGCAGTGAGGTGGGGCACAGTTGGGTGCTGTGCAGGGCACACGGATACAGTGGAGAGAGCGGGGGTGGGGTGCTGTGTGGAGTACAGCAGGGGTGGGGGTACAGTGCTGTGTGGGGTACAGCGGGGGTGAGGTACAGTGAGGTGAACTCTGGGCAGGGGCAGCTCTAGGCATTTTGCCACCTCAAGCACGGCAGGCAGGCTGCCTTTGGTGTCTTGCCTGCGGAGGGTCCGCTGGTCCCGCGGCTTTGTCGGACTTCCCGCAGGCATGAGGTCCGCCGAAGCTGTGGGACCAGCGGACTCTCCGCGTGCAAGCCGCCGAAGGCAGCCTGCCTGCCGACTGGCAGAGCGTCCCCCGTGGCCTGTCACCCCAAGCACACGCTTGGCGTGCTGGGGTCTGGAGCCGCCCCTGTCTCTGGGACACACTGGGGGACTGGGGACAGCAGGGGTGCGGTTCAGTGTGGGGTACAGCGGGGGGGTGCAATGGAGTACTGTGGGGGGCACAGCGGGGTGATTTACAGTGAGGTGTTGTATGGGGTGCACCAGGGGTGCAGTGCTTTGTGAGGTACAGCAGGGGTGGTGTGCTATGTGGGTTGCAGCAGGGGTGGGGTACAGTAGGGTGCTGTGTGGGGCACACTGGGGTTCAGTGGGATGTCCTTTCCCCCCAGGCTATCCATCACCCGAACCCATTTCCCCAAGCTGGCTGAATGCGCCCATTTCCACTACGAGGCCGTGGACTTTGGACACATCCAGGTAAGCGACCGCCGTGCCTCGCCCAGGGAGCCCCAATCCCAGGTGCCTGGGTCCCCCTACAGGGATCCCTCCTCCTCCACCTCCATCCCCCCCGCCCCCAGCCTGTAGAGCCCTCTCCTCAGACTCCTGGGTCCCATCTGGGCAATCCTCTTCCCAGGTGCTGCCCCAGTCCTTTCAGGGTGTGGATACCTGATCACCCGGATGCCTTGGTCCAATCTGGGGGGCTTTTCTGATTGCCTGGGTCCCATGTACAGCTGAGTCCTTGGGCAGGTGGGAGCTAGCCAGACCTTGGGTCCCAATGGGGATCAGATGCAGGTTTGGTGTCGGGTTTGGGACTGAACTCCTGGACACTTGGGTTCTCTCCTGGGGTGAGAGGGGACATTCAGGGGATCTGGGCTGAGCCTGCGCTAAGTGACGCCGGGGAGGCAACTTGCCCCGGATGCCTGGGTCCCACAGGGGCACCTCTCACCCGCTGTGTGCCCACAGCTCCTGCTGGCCTCCGAGCAAGGAGAGGGGCTGCCCAGTACCATGAGGGACAGGGAGCTGCTCTTCATCATCCAGGTCACCTGCAAGGTGAGTGGGCCCCCCCCCCCCAACCCTCCCATTCCCAATCTTCCCCAGGGCCCCTCCTTCCTGACCTCCCCATTCCCAACCCAGGTCCCTCCTCTCCAGCTGAGGTCCCCTCTGCCATGCCAACTACTGTGGGGGAAAGCGGAGCCCTGAACCCCCAGACCTGCCCCCTCCCCTTTCCCCTGCGGTCCTCCCTTACTCCATCCTCTTGTGCCCCACAGTGGCACCCCCACACTGTGCCACTGCTACCGACTTTCCTTCTTTAGACCCGCCAGATCCACCCCCCTCGGTCCTCAGCTGCTCCAGCCCCTCCCAGCCCCACCTCACCAGTGTCCCGTCCCCCTGACACCCCTCCCCCGCCGAGATCCAGCTCTGCCTCCTGCCCCCCAGGGGAAGACATGGCCTGTTCACCGCAGCTACGAGGAGTTCTGCAGCTTGGACGGGCACCTGCACTGCTGCATCTTCGACCGCCGCTTCTCCCAGCTGCCGGAGCTGCCACCGCCCTGCCAGGCCCAGGGACAGGCTGAGGTGAGTCATGGGGAGTGCTGGGCAGAGCTTGTGGGAGTTGCTGTGCGGCTGTTCCTGGACTGCCCCACCCCAGAGATGGCTGCATTTCAGTGCCAGGCAAGCCGTCCCCGGACAGCATTATGTGCAGCTGTTCCCCAGCTGCCCCACCCCAGAGATGGCTGAATCTCAGCACCAGGCGAGCCGTCACCGTGGGGCAGACATGAGCGGGGTGGTTGCCAGGCCCTGATTCTGCTCCTGCCCCCCAGATGCTGGCCCCAGTCCTGCGGCAGTACCTGGAGAAGCTGTCAGCCATTGTGGACAGCAACATTAACTGCGGGCCTGTCCTCACCTGGATGGAGGTGAGATGGGGTGTTGGTGGGGGGCAGAAATGGTAGGGACTGTTCAGCGCTGGTTCCCCGCCCCCTCCCCAGTCAGCCCTATGGGCCCATCCCGCCCAACATCTGCCCCCACACCTGCCCCGGCCCTGTCCAGTCCGGTAAACCCACAGACCCCCATCAGACCCATGGCCCATCCCACCCAGCACCCCCGCCCCAATCAGACCCATGAGCCCGTCCAACCCGGCATCTGCACCACATCAGACCCACAGCCCCCACATCAGATCCACAGCCCCTCTCATCCTACCCCCTGCCAATCAGACGTATAGTCCCCCAGCCCTATATCCCTCCCATCAGACTTATAGCCCACCCAGCCCAGTATCCACCCCACCCCTGATCACCTACCGCCCCCTCCCACCCTCCACCAGATCAGACCCACGCCCCATCCAGGCTCCCCCTTGCCACGTGCTCAGTCTTGCACCTCCTCTGTTGCAGATCGATAATCATGGCAACCGGCTGCTGGTGAATGAGGAGGCCTCGATCAATGTCCCGGCCATTGCGGCTGCCCACGTCATCAAGCGCTACGCGGCCCAGGCCCCTGATGAGCTGTCCTTTGAGGTGGGGTGTGGGAGGGCCCCACAGCCCCAGAATCCCCTCCCTCTCTGGATAGGGCACTATCCTGGGGATGCTCACAGCCCTGGGGCACTGTCCTGGGGAAGCTCACAGCCCCAGAGCCCCCTCTCTCCAGCTGGGACACTGTCCTGGGGAAGCTCACAGCCCCAGAGCCCCCTCTCTCCAGCTGGAGCACTGTCCTGGGGAAGCTCACAGGACCGGAGTCCTTCCTGCTCCCCGCCCCCAAGCTGGGGCACTGCCCTGGGGAAGCTCACATCCCCCCGTGTGTGGCTGGGGGCCCCCTGACTGTCTCTCTGCTCTGTGCAGGTTGGGGACATTGTGTCGGTAATTGACATGCCCCCCAAGGAGGAGGTCAGCTGGTGGCGAGGAAAGCACGGCTTCCAGGTGGGTGTGGGGCCTGCAGGGGGGGCTCCCCGCTGGGCATTGCACCCCCATGCTCGGATCACAGGGGGAGTTCCATGGGACAGCCGAAGGCATGGGTGTGCATGGGAGATGGGAATGCAGGGTGGGGGGCAGCTCGGGATGTGGGGGGTCACAGTCCCGGGTGAGGTGCCTGCTTGCCTCCTGGGGTCTGGGCAGTGTCCAGTCCCTGGTCCTGGCACTGGGTCTTCCCAGCACGTACCCCATGGCTGACCTCCCCCACCATGGCACTGAGCTGCCATGGCCCAGCTGCCTGGCACTGGCTGTCCTGGAACAGGGGCAGGCCTGCCTGGGGAGTCACAGAATCATAGAATACCAGGATTGGAATGGACCTCAGGAGGTATCTAGTCCAACCCCCTGCTCAAAGCAGGACTAATCCCAACTAAATCATCCCAGCCAGGGCTTTGTCAAGCCTGACCTTAAAAACCTCTAAGGAAGGAGATTTCACCACCTCCCTAGGGAACCCATTCCAGTGTTTCACCACCCTCCTAGGGAAAAAGTTTTTCCTAATATCCAACCTAAACCTCCCCCACTGCAACTTGAGACCGTTACTCCCTGTTCTGACATCAGGTACCACAGAGAACAGTCTAGATCCATCCTCTTTGGAACCCCCTTTCAGGTAATTGAAAGCAGCTATCAAATCCCCCCTCATTCTTCTTTTCTGCAGACTAAACAATCCCAGTTCCCTCAGCCTCTCCTCGTAGGTCATGTGCTCCAGCCCCCTAATCATTTTTGTTGCCTTCTGCTGGACTCTTTCTAATTTTTCCACATCCTTCTTGTAGTGTGGGGCCCAAAACTGGACACAGTACTCCAGATGAGGCCTCACCAACGTCGAATAGAGGGGAATGATCACATCCCTCGATCTGCTGGCAATGCCCCTACCTATACAGCCCAAAATGCTGTTAGCCTTCTTGGCAACAAGGGCATACTGTTGACTCTTGTCCAGCTTCTCATCCACTGGAACCCCTAGGACCTTTTCTGCAGATCTGCTGCCTAGCCATTCGGTCCCTAGTCTGTAGCAGTGCATGGGATTCTTCCATCCTAAGTGCAGAACTCTGCACTTGTCCTTTTTGAACCTCATCAAGTTTCTTTTGGCCCAGTCCTCTAATTTGTCTAGGTCCCTCTGTATCCTATCCCTACCCTCCAGCGTATCTACCACTCCTCCCAGTTTAGTGTCATCTGCAAACTTGCTGAGGGTGCAGTCCACGCCATCCTCCAGATCATTAATGAAGATATTGAACAAAACTGGCCCCAGGACCGACCCTTGTGGCACTCCACTTGATACCGGCTGCCAACAAGACATGGAGCCATTGATCACTACCCGTTGAGTCCAACGATCTAGCCAGTTTTCTATCCACCTTATAGTCCATTCATCCAGCCCATACTTCTTTAACTTGCCGGCAAGAATTCTGTGGGAGACCGTATCAAAAGCTTTGCTAAAGTCAAGGAATAACATGTCACGCGGGATTAACCATTGCTCCCTAGCTGCCTGGGTGGACACTTGTCATCTGTACTGCAGGTGCCTGGTCCCAAGGAGGCGAACCCTCTTAGCAAGGAAGTGAAGCTAAACCGCATTCAGGCTGCTTCAGTTTGGGAGGAGGAACTGAATGCGATGTAACCAGGGTTTGGTCTACACTGAAAACTGATCCTGGCACAGCTACCTCAGTCTGGGGTGTCAGATCTGCCCACCCCAGGACCAGAGCAGTGTAGACACAGCTGTGTTGACAGAAGAGGGCTCCCATTGGCGTGCTGTGCTGGGTGTGTATGTATGCACACACTTGCAGAAGAGCCTCTGTTGGCATCTACACCAGGAGCTCTGCTGGCAGGGGGTCTGTCATAGCCATTGACACACAGGAATGGGCATCGAGATTTGCAGGTGGTGGGTTAATTTGGATTTTCTGTTATTGGGTTAATCCGGATACACAGTTAAAGTGGTTTAGGAAAGGAAATCTGGATTCATTGGTGATGGGTTTATACAGATTCATGGTTAAACTGGATTAGAAAAGGAAATCCAGATTTGCTGTTGGTGGGGTAATATACATTCACTCTAGTTGGGTTAATCCAGATTCACTGTTGGTGGGTTAATCCAGATTTGCCAGGAAAATGGATTAGGAAAGAAGTCCAGATTTGCAATTGCTGGGTTAATCTAGATTCACTGATGGTGGGTTAATCCAGATTTAGTGTTAAAGTGGATTAGTTAAATGGCAGTGTGGACATTGTGATGGAGTCACAGGCCTGATGCACTGGACTTGGTCTGTATGCAGCCAGCCAGGACTCGGGGGTGGCATGGCTCCCCTCAGGGCACACTGTCCAGGGCAAGGAGCTATGGCCTTCCTGGTCTGACCTTGGAGCATCCAGCATCCCTGTTCACACCATACACTTCCCCTGGGGAAGCCAAACGGCACTGCCACTCCACTCTGCTGCCAGTGGGTAACACAGAAGGTTTATTAGTCACCAGGAGCACAGCGTAGAACAGAGCTTGTTAGCACAGAAATCAGTGACTGTCAGAACAGTCTATTTTGGGGGGACCCCGGGCCAGATTTCCTGGACTCCCTCCTCTCCGAGTCCCCCACAGCCAACTGCCCAGCTACCAGTGACCCGAGCTCCAACACATCTCCTGGTCTTTATCTCACTTCCTGGGCGAAGTATCACCTGGTCGCATCCCCCTAAAGTTACAAAGGGCACCGGCTATAGCATATATGCAGGCAGCTGGAGCCACCTCACCTGCTCCGAGGGTCTCAGCAAAAGTCACACCCCCTGACTTCCACCACCTAGGCACTGGTGCAATACACAGGGAAACTGAGGCATGCACAATATTCATGCAAAACAGTAAGACTCACATAGGCTTATGTACAGCATAACAAGGAGGAAAACCCCACTTAGTCACAATGTTCTCTTTCCGAATGGGAGTGGGCAGCATCTGGGTGAGTGTCACTCCCTTTGGAAGTGGATTAGGAAGCCCGTTGCCATTGGGAAGCTAAACATCCACCCATGGGCTTAATTCAGTTTAAGGAACGCACCTTGAGTTCACACTTTTGGCTGCTCTGGATTCAGCCCTGGGGTTCATCAGGTCCAGTGTCCTCCATTGTGTCACATGGACAGATGCCCATGCCATCCGGAGGGTGGGGCAGGAATTCACCACACAGGATGGGGGGAGTCTCTCTCAGGCTAGCCTGGGGGGATGCCCCGTAACAAAGCGGCCTTTGGTGGGACTCTACTGAGAGTATCAATTCAGAACAGATTGCTTAGAGCAGGGCAGTTGCAGCCCAAGGCTGGGGTTCCTTCACTACTAAGGCACAGCAAACCAGCCCAACAGAGAGGACTTCGGTTTTGCCCCACTGGCTAACCAGAAGTCACACAAGCAATTCCCTCAGACACTCCAGTTTCCCAGTATCACCACCAGCGCCACTCATTGTGGGAATGAATGGTTATGAAAACCAACACTCCAGTAAAAGAAAAGAGGTTCTCCCCATCCCAAAGGACCAAGCTCCAGACCCAGGTCAATATACCAGTTAGATCTTACCCACAAATCACGCTGTTGCCAATGCTTTAGAATCTAAAATCTAAAGATTTGTTCATAAAAAGAAAGAAATATACATGAGAGTTAAAATGGGTTAAATGGAATCAGTTACATGCAGTAATGGCAAAGTTCTTGGTTCAGACTTGTAGCAGTGATGGAATAAACTGCTGGCTTAAGTCAAGTCTCTGGAGTACAGCCACAGCTTGGATGGGTCATTCAGTCCTTTGTTCAGAGCTACAGTTTGTAGCAAAATTCCTCCAGAGGTAAGAAGCAGGATTGAAGACAAAATGGGGGCGATGGAGCTGCCTTTTCTAGTCTCTTGCCATGTGGCCTGTGCTTCCTTTGTTCCAGACACAACCTGCCCAGCACATGGCTTGGAAGCCTTAGGGCCGTGCTTTAACATGGTGTGTGTAGTCGTGGCATCGCCCACCTCCACGAGAGGAATCCCAGCACTGGTGCAGTCTTCACTGACCCGTCACAGTGCTGAACTTGCAGTGCTCAGGGGGTGTTTTTTCACTCCTCCGAGTGAGAAAGTTGCAGTGCTGTAGAGTTCTGCCCATAGGCATGTCCCTTGAGATAAGGTGTATCTGCCTTTTCTCAATGGGTCAGTTGTATAGCTGATGGTCCTTAATGGGCCATCAAGCAGGCTAGGCAATGCTGATGCCAAACTGTCTGGGGTGTCACCCAGAAGCAGAGCACAAGTTTGAAATACAGACAGTGTAGAGCCAGTACTTACAACTTTAAATACAAAAATGATACCTGCATACAGATAGCGTAATCATAACCAGCACATCATACTCGTTCCATAGACACCTTACGTGACCTCCTTCATACAAGATTTGGTAGCACTATAGGCCCTTGGTTGCAACAATGATCTGTACAGTCACAGATCATGTCAATACAGTCACACCCCCATGTTCAGCTATTGGGGTGGGGCAGTGGATCCTGACCCCATCTGTCTATCTCACCAGGTCGGTTTCTTCCCCAGCGAGTGTGTTGAGCTCTTCCCGGACCGTCTGGCGCCAGAGCTCAAAGCAGGTGATGCCTGGGCCCCACAGCTGGGGTGCTGCTCCCCCACAATGAGGTGGCCCTGGGGACTTGGGCGGGGTAGGGAGCAGGGTGTTTAGGGGGAGACGGGGAGGGGCACAGGAATATGGGGGATATGGGGAAGGTGGGATGGGCGGCAGGGACTTGGGAGGAGATGGGGTAAGGGGGGTGGGGTAAGGGGTGCTGGGTTGTGGGGGTAAAGAGGGGGTGGGGTGTAGGGGTAGTGCGGGAGGGTATGGAGGGGACAGTGTAGAGGTGTGACAGGGGCACTGGGGTGTGGGAGTATGGAGGGGAAGGTGTAGGGGCAGGACAGGGAGTATGGGGGTACGGAGGGGATATGGTGCAGGGATGCAGTAGGGGTTTGGGGTATGGAGGGTACATGGTGTAGGGGTGTAGCTTGGGTTGTGGGGTTATGGAGAGGATGGGATATAGGGATAGGGCAGGGGACACTGGAGTATCAGGGTACAGAGCAGATGGGGTGCAGGGGTTGGGTGTTAGGGTGTGGAGGCATCCTTTCCCCCTAGCTGGGGTCTCCCCTGGGACTCCGGGGTCTCTCTGGCTCCCTGGAGCACATCTTGGGCTCTGGTGCTCAGCAGGGCCAGCCCATGTCTGCTCCATGGAGAGGTGACTCAGGGTGACCCTGTGCTCGGGTGGGTGGGGAGGAAGCTCTGTCTCCACCATCCCAACCCCATTTCTTCCCCTCTGTTACCCCCAACAGACACAGATGGGATGTGCGCCAGCATCCCTGGGGTCCTCACGCCTCAGGGGCCCCTCTCGCCCACGTTGGGTAAGTACAATAGAGCTGGCATAGGAGGCCTAAACAAGGGAGGCAGGGGGAAACACTACAATATTATTCTGACCCCAGAACTAGCTGCATCCCAGCCCTGGACGTGCTGTCCCCATGTGGTGTTATATGCAGCTGTTCCCACTTGCCCCACCCCAGAGGTGGCGTGTCCCAGCACAGAGTGGGCCGTCCCCATGTGGTGTTATGTGGGCTGTTCCTGTCCACCTGCCCCAGAGGTGGCTGTGTCCCAGTGCTAGGCGAACTGTCCCCATGCGGATTTATGTGCAGCTGTTCCCAACTGCTCTGCTCCAGAGGTGGCTGCATCCCAACACCGGGTGAGCTGTACCTTTGTAGTGTTGTGTGCGGCTTTTGCTGGCTGTGCCACCCAAGGTGGCTGTATCCCAGTGCCAGGAGAACAGTTCCCGTGAGGTGTTATGTGCATCTGTTTCTGGGTGTGCCAATCCAGAGGTGTCTGTGTCCTAGCACTGAGTGAGCTGTCCCCATGTGGTGCTATGTGTGGCTGTTCTCACCTGCCCTGCCCCAGAGGTGGCTGTGTCCCAGTACCGAGTGAGCCATCCCCATGTGGTGTTGTGTGGCTGTTCCTGTCTGCCCTACCTGAGGTGGCACTGATTCCCCCAGTGCCAGGCGAATCATCCCCGTGCTGTGTAATGTGAGGCTTTTCCTGGCTGCCCCACCCCAGAGGTGTCTGCGTCCCAGCGCTTGGCAAGCTGTCCCTGTGTGTTATGTGCATCAGTTCCGCTGTGTCCCACCACTGGGACAGCTGTCCCTGTGTAGTATTATGTGTGGCTGTTCCCAGCTGCCCCGCCCCAGAGGTGGCTGCATCCCAGCGGCAGGTCAGCTCTCCCCTTGCAGTGTTATACGTGGCTGTTCCCAGCTGCCCCACCTGAAACGTGGCTGTGTCCCAGGGCCAGGAGAACTGTCCCTGTAAGGCGTTGTGTGATTGTTCCCAGCTGCCCCACCCCAGAGGTGGTTCCGTCACTGCGCTGGGCGAGCCCTCCCCTTGTGGTGGTGGTTGTGGATCTTCCCAGCTGCCCTGTCCCGTAGGTGGCTGTGTCCCAGCGCCAGGAGAGCTGTCCCCGTGTGGTGTTGTATGCAGCTATCCTTGCTGCCACGCCCCAGAGGTGGCCAAACAAGCTGTCCCCGAGTGGTGGAATATGATGCTGTTCCCTGCTGGCCCATCCCAGAGATGTCTGCATACCAATGCTGGATGAGCTGTCCCCATGCGGTGTCTGTCACGGACTCACAGGTCGTGCCCATTCTTGGCCCCATACAGTCTCTGGGGGGGAACCCTCTTCAATGTGACAGCCTTTCTCGGGGGTGCACTCTCTCTCAGGGGGTAAGCCCCTTTGCCTCCTGGAACCGCACCTCTCTGAGCCTTGCATGCCTGTTTCTCACCATGGGCCCCCTCAGGGAGTCCACTCGCTCTGGACCCCCAGGGCCTCCACTCCCGGAGGGAATAATGCCACCCTGCTCTCTAGACCAGAGCGACTCTCAGCCAGCGTAAAACAGGAGAGTTTATTGAGCGTGTGAACCCAGCACAGGAAACTCTCAGGGCCCTAGGCCTGGCCTCCCTCAGCACAGAAAATCTAAGTCTCCCCCTGCATCCAGGTGGGCTCTGCCTGCTCTCTCTCTCCAATCCAGAGCCCCTGCACTTTCCAGCTGGGCATCTGATATCACCTGCCCCCAAGCCCTGCCTCTGTCCTTTGTCTTCTGTCCAGGTAAACAGGGTCCCCTGGGCCTCCTCTCCTCTCAGCCGTCCTTTGTACCCCTTTGGCTGGAACCGGCTGGTCAGCTGACCAGGGTCATCTCTCCGCAGGCCATTGTCCTCCCACCGGCCAGAATCAGCTGTGGCATCTGAGCTAGGCCTCCTGGTCACCAGTCGCGGGCGTATCCATTCTCCTGGTCCTTGGCTGGGGTCCCAAGTTCCATCGCTGGTCCTCTGTAACATCAAACTCCCTCTCCCGTCACTTCATTAAACCAGTAACGCCCAGAGAAACTGAGTCCCACCCCTCTGCATGCAAAGCATTGAAAAAAAACGTGAAAATCCCCCACTTCATCACATCTTCCCTCCGTTCAAGTCTGAACTGAGCGGGGTCACTTAGCCAGTGACTGGGGAAGTTCAGGGCCCCCGCCCCGTGACAAAGCAGTGGCTGTAACATTGGCACTCCCTCTCACATGGACCACATCCATGTTATAACCCTGGAGGAGCAGGCTCCATCTCAGCAGCTTGGCCTTAGCCCCTTTCATTTGGAGCAGCCATGTCAGGAGTGCATGGTCAGTGTACACTGTGAAGCGCTGCCCAAATAGATACGGCTGCAGCTCTTTGACGGCCCACACCACGGCCAGACTTTCCTTCTCTATGGCTGCATAGTGCTGCTCCCGGGCAGCAGCTTCTCACTCAAGTACACTGTAAACGTGCAGACTCACCCCCACGGGGCCTCCTGCTGGTCTCAGGGAATTAGCTCTGGAGCACCCTCTGCAGGCTGGTGATCCCCCTGTCCTCTTGGCCCCCATGTCCCTCCCTGGACCCCGGTGCCCTTTTAACTGGGGTGCATCCCCCTGGCAGTACCCCACTAATCTGGGTCTCCCCTCCCTGGGGAACCCCCAACCCACTTTGCCTCAGTTTTGGCTACTGCCCAGTCTCCATCTAGCCCCCCTTCACTGGGGCAGGCTGCAGTATTGGCCACTCATCATCAGCAAAGGGGTTTGGACCTGCTGCCCTCTGCAACCTCCAGTACTTGTTGCACAATGCTAGGCCACAGCCTGGGGCTTTCCAGGCTGGAGCTTCCCAGCTCCTCTGCCTGTCCCCAGCCCTGCATCACTCAGGTACCCTGTCTCTAGCTCCCTGCAGCCAGGCCCTTCTCCCTCTACAGGCAGAGGGAGACTCACTCCTTGGGCTTCTGGCTCACTGCCTCTTATAGGGAGCAGCTGGGCCTGATTGGGGCATGGCCCAGCTGTGGCTGCTTCTCCAGTCAACCCAGCTTTTAGAGCTGCAGCTTTCCAGCCCTCCCAAGCCACTTTTTAAACCCCTCAGGGCAGGAGCGGGTAACCACCCAGCTGCATACACAATGGGGTATCTCTCCCCCTTAGTATCAGTTTGCATCAGTACCGCACCCAGCCCCGTGTCTGAGGCGTTGGTGAACACCAGGAAGGGTTTGTTAAAATCCGGAATTACCAGCACTGGGCTTTGGATGAGTGTTCCCTTTAGCGCACAGAGAGCCCTCTGGCGCTGCTCGGTCCAGACCACCTTGTCCGGCTTTGCCTTCCTACAAAGCTCTGTCAGGGGAGCTGCAAGGGAGCTAAAGTGGGGCACGAACCTGCGGTAGTACCCTGCCATCCCAGTGAAAGCCTGGACCTGCTTCTTAGTCTGGGGAGTGGGCCAGTCCTTCATTGCCTCCACTTTGGCCAGTTCCAGCTTCAGGTGGCCACTCCCCACCTTGTGGCCTAGATATAACACCCCTGCCATCCCCACCTTGCACTTTCTAGCTTTTATGGTCAGTCCTCCATCCTGGAAGCCTCTTCACCTGGAACACATGTTCTTCCCAGGTCTGTCTAAAGACACAGATACCGTCAATATACACTAGAGCAGGATTAGGCAACCTATGGCGGCACGCAAGCTGATTTTCAGTGGCACTGACACTGCCTGGGTCCTGGCCACTGATCCGGGGGCTCTGCATTTTAATTTAATTTTAAATGAAACTTCTTAAACATTTTTAAAACCTTATTTACTTTACATACAACTATAGTTTAATTATATATTATAGACTTATAGAAAGAGAATTTCTAAAATCATTAAAATGTATTACTGGCATGGGAAACCTTAAATCAGAGTGAATAAATGAAGACTCAGCACACCACTTCTGAAACGTTGCCAACCCCTGCGCTGGAGCAAAATCCTCCACCCCCCCAGTAACTGGTCCAGCAGGCGCTAAAAGGTGACAGGTGCCCCCTTGAGGCCAAAAGGCAGGACCAGGAACTCGAAGAGCCCTATTGGGGTGGTGAAGGCAGACAACGCCCGGGCCTCTGGGTCCAAAGCCACCTGCCAGTAGCCTTTTTGAGATCCATAGTAGTGAGGTACCGGGCACCCCAACTTCTCTAGGGCCTCATCAGTCCTACGGATGGGTTAGGCATAAGACACGGTGATGGCATTGAGCTTCCGATCCAGATCGACCCGTCCTCCTTGGGAACCGGCACCACAGGAGAGGCCCAGGGGCTGGCAGGTGGCTGAATCATCCCTAAAGCCAGCATGTCTCCAACCTCTCTCTCCAGGTCCTGGGCTGCTTTCCCAGTGATCCTGTGTCAAGGTAGTATCCACACTCTGAACCTTAGCATCCAAAAGATGGGGTACCTGCATGAACCCCTCTAAGCCTAATACTAGCTTAGAAATGATAGAGCTGCCACCACCCAAAATATAGTGTTTTGGGACACTTTCTGACTCCCCAGACTCTTCCCTGGGGACCCTAAGACCCAACCCCCCTTGGATCTTAGCACAAGGAAAGTAAACCCTTTCCCCCACTGTTGCCTCTCCCAGGCATCCCCTCCCTGGGTTATCCTGTAGAGACTATACAGATTCAAGCTCCGTGAATCTAAAACAAAGAGGAAATTCGCCTTCCCCCCTCCTCTTTTCCCCCTTATCACTCCCTGAGAGAGAGAGAGATTCCTAACACAGAGAGAAATCAGGCTTTTCCTCCCCCCTTCTCTCCTTTCTCCCACCAATTCCGTGGTGAGTGCAGACCCCCTCCCCTTGAGTCTTAGACAAGGGAAAAATCAATCAGGTTCTTAAAAAGAAAAGCTTTTAATAAAAGAAAGAAAAAGTAAAAAATTATCTCTGTAATATCAAGATGAAAAAATGTTACAGGGTCTTTCAGTTTATAGAGAATAGAGAGAATCCTACCCCGAGCACAATACAAGTTGCGGCAAACAGAAATACAATCCTTCCAGCAAAATATGCATTTGCAATAAAGAAAATAATCAAAAGACTAAACCGCCTTTCTAACTAGTACTTACTAAATTTAGCAGAAGAGACTTTTTCAGAAAGATTGGAGGAACCTGGATGCATGTCTGGCCTCTCCTAGCCCCCAGAGAGAACAGTGCAAAAACCCAAAAAACACAAACAAAGGCTTCCCTCCACCAAGATTTGAAAGTATCTTGTCTCCTGATTTGTCCTCTGGTCAGATGTTCCAGGTTTACTGAGTTAGTTAACCCTTTACAGGTACAAGAGACATTGCCCTTTACCATCTGTTTATGACACCCTGACTGGGGAACACCTGATGGGATGGTTGGCTCCCGTCTCCACCCAGTGAACATCCAGGTTTGTGAGCCCCAGTCAGTTGGAAACTAGCTGCTAGTAATGAATGCAGCACTCCTCTGATCTCAGCCTGCTGGGCAAGAGTTGGGTGGTATGAGAGGGGAATCGATTCCAGCTAGGGGTCAGCCCTAGCCTCAGGGAGGAGTCCCACCAGGGAATCCTCTCCCTTCTCCTCCCACTGCCCACACACAGCCAGCACCAGCTTCTCCCTGTCCCAGTACAGCTTCATCATGTTGACATGATACACCCGGTGGCTGTGTGCCCAGTTGGACAGTTCCACTACATAATTGACCTCTTTTACCTGTCTGATGACCTTGAAGAGACAGTCCCAGGCAGCTTGCAGCTGGTTCTTCCTTTCGGGGATGAGAAGCATCACCTGGTCCCTGATAGGATAGGAGCAGGCACATGCTGAATGGTTGTACCAGACCTTCTGCTTCCTCTGTGCCCTGACTAGGTTTCCCCTGGCCAAACCCATGAGCTCCGCAAGCTTTTCCAGGAAGGTCAGTACATACTCCACCACTGATTCTCTGTCGAGGGAAGCCTTCACCTCTCACCTGTCCCTCATCAAGTCTGGGGTGCTCTCACTCTTCTCCCATACAGTAACTCAGACAGGGAAAACGCTGTGGATTCCTGGGGCACGTCCCTGTATGGAAACAGCAGGTGGGGTAAATACTTGTCCCAGTCCTGTGGGTGATGGTCCATAAATGTTTTCAGCATCATCTCTAGGGTCCCATTGAACCTCTCCACCAGCCCATTGTACTGAGGGTGATATGCCGAGGCCCAGGTGTGCCGGACCCAACACTTCTCCCACAAGCACTGGAGCATGCCCGATCTGAAGTCTGTAAGGACCTCCTTGGAGAAACCCACTCTGCTGACAATGGGCAGCAGTGCATCTGCCACGGTGTCTGCCTAGATAGAGGACAAGGCCACCGCCTCAGGATAGCAGGAAGCGAAATCCAACACCCCCAGAATGTATTTCATCCCTGACTGGGTCACCCTGCTGAGGGGCCCCACGATGTCCATGGCCCCCTTCTGAAAAGGCTCATCTATGGTGGGCAAAGGTCTCAGAGGTGCTGTCATGGAGTTCCTGGGCGATGCTCTGAAACTGCTCCCCACCAGGCCAGTCAGGACTTTGGGGAAACTCCTCTTCCTTGGAGCAGACTGTCTGCAGGGCAAGAAGCTCACACGGCTTCACATCCTGGGTCTCTCCTTGGAGCATTCAGCGTCTTCTGCCCCTCCGTGCACTTCCCACAGCGAGTCCACTCAGGGTCCTGCACTCCCACTTCGCAGTCAGACATGACTCTCAGTCAGCCAGTAAAACAGGTTTATTAGATGACAGGAACATGGTCTAAAACAGAGCTTATAGGTACAGAGATCCGGACCCCTCAGCCAGGTCCATTCTGGGGCCCAGTGAGGCAGACCCCCACGTCTGCCCTCATTCCTCGTCCCCAGCTAGCCCCCAAACTGAAACCCCCTCCAGCCCCTCCTTCTCTGCTGATTTCCCTTCCTGGGCCAGGAGATCACTTGACCTCTTTGTTCTCCCACACCTTTAGCTATCACCTTGCGGGGGGAAGAGCCTGCCATTAGTTGCTAGGCGACAGAGGGCCGGCCAGAAACTGAGGCACCCACACAATATTCAGGGGAAACATTAAGAACAGTCCCACTTTGTCACAGGTGCTTTACACTTATCCCGGGCCTTTCCCACCCCCTGGCAGGAGTCACAGGACCTGCAATACTGTTGGACAGAGTCAAAGACTTCAGGCCAGTAAAAGTTCTGCAGCAGCCTCTGCCTGTTGTGCCATATGCCCTGAAAGGGGAATCAGAGAATCTCAGGGTTGGAAGGGACCTCAGGAGGTATCTAGTCCAACCCCCTGCTCAAAGCAGGACCAATTCCCAACTAAATCATCCCGGCCAGGGCTTTGTCAAGCCTGACCTTAAAAACCTCTAAGGAATATCGTAGGCAAGTACAATAGTCTGCGGCAGTACCTTTGGGGAACCATCAACTGCCTCCTGGCTTTCCAAGGTTCAGTTCGCCCCAAACCAGTGCATTCCCGGTACAGGAATCCCTTCTCCCACAAGAATCTCTCCCGGTGGTCCTCCCCTGGGATCCTGCACTGCTCTGGCCCTCAGCTTCTCTAAAGAGAGATCCTCCTGCAGCTCCATCTGAATTCGGCCACTGGGTTTGAGGGTACAGCCCTGGTTGATGGTGCCTCAGTTTTTCCTAATGTCCAACCTAAATCTCCCCCACTACAACTTGAGACCATTACTCCTTGTTCTGTCATTTGTTACCACTGAGAACAGTCTACATCCATCCTCTTTGGAACCCCCTTTCAGGTAGTTGAAAGCAGCTATCAAATCCCCCCTCATTCTTCTCTTCTGCAGACTAAACAATCCCAGTTCCCTCAGCCTCTCCTCATAAGTCATGTGCTTCAGCCCCCTAATCATTTTTGTTGCCCTCCTCTGGACTCTTTCCAATTTTTCCACATCCTTCTTGTAGTCTGGGGCCCAAAACTGGACACAGTACTCCAGATGAGGCCTCATCAATGTCGAATAGAGGGGAATGATCACATCCCTCGATCTGCTATCAATGCCCCTACTTATACAACCCAAAATGCCATTAGTCTTCTTGGCAACAAGGGCACACTGTTGACTCATATCCAGCTTCTCATCCACTGTAACCCCTAGGTCCTTTTCTGCAGCACTGCTTCCTAGCCATTCGGTCCCTAGTCTGTAGCAGTGCATGGGATTCTTCCATCCTAGTGCAGGACTCTGCACTTGTCCTTGTTGAACCTCATCAGATTTCTTTTGGCCCAAACCTCTAATTTGTCTAGGTCCCTCTGTATCCTATCCCTACCCTCCAGCATATCTACCACTCCTCTCAGTTTAATGTCCTCTGGAAACTTGCTGAGGATGCAGCCCACGCCATCCTCCAGATCATTAATGAAGATATTGAACAAAACCGGCCCCAGAACTGACCCTTGGGGCACTCTGCTTGATACTGGCTGCCTACTAGACGTGGAGCCATTGATCACCACCCATTGAGTCTGATGATCTAGCCAGCTTTCTATCCACCTTATAGTCCATTGATCCAGCCCATACTTCTTTAACTTGATGGCAAGAATACTGTGGGAGCCCATAACAAAAGCTTTGCTAAAGTCAAGGAATAACACGTCCACTGCTTTCCCCTCATCCACAAAGCCAGTTATCTCCTCATAGAAGGCAATTAGGTTAGCCAGGCATGACGTGCCCTTGGTGAATCCATGCTGACTGTTCCTGATCACCTTCTTCTCCTCTAAGTGCTTCAGAATTGATTCCTTGAGGACCTGCTCCATGATATTTCCAGGGACTGAGGTGAAGCTGACTGGCCTGTAGTTCCCTGGATCCTTCTTCCCTTTTTTAAAGATGGGCTCTACATTAGCCTTTTTCCAGTCATCCAAGACCTCCCCCGATCCCCATGAGTTTTCAAAGGTAATGGCCAATGGTTCTGCAGTCACATCCGCCAATTCCTTTAGCACCCTCGGGTGCAGCACATCCGGCCCCATGGACTTGTGCTCGTCCAGCTTTTCTAAATAGTCCTGAAGCACTTCTTTCTGCACAGAGGGCTGGTCACCTCTTCCCCATGCTGTGCTGCCCAGTGCAGCAGTCTGGGAGCTGACCTTGTTTGTGAAGACAGAGGCAAAAAAATCATTGAGTACATTAGCTTTTTCCACATCCTCTGTCACTAGGTTGGCTCCCTCATTCAGTAAGGGGCCCACACTTTCCTTGACCTTCTTGTTGCTACCATACCTGAAGAAACCCTTCTTGTTACTCTTAACATCTCTTGCTAGCTTCAACTCCAAGTGTGATTTGGCCTTCCTGATTTCACTCCTGCAACCTGAGCAATATTTTTATACTCCTCCCTGGTCATTTAGTCCAATCTTCCACTTCTTGTAAGTTTCTTTTTTGCGTTTAAGATCAGCAAGGATTTCACTGTTAAGCCAAGCTGGTCTCCTTCCATATTTACTATTCTTTCTACACATCAGGATGGTTTGTTCCTGCAACCTCAATAAGGATTCTTTAAAATACAGCCAGCTCTCCTGGGCTCCTTTCCCCCTCATGTTATTCTCCCAGGGGATCCTGCCCATCAGTTCCCTGAGGGAGTCAAAGTCTGCTTTCCTGAAGTCCAGGGTCCGTATTCTGCTGCTCTCCTTTCTTCCTTGTGTCAGGATCCTGAACTCAACCATCTCATGGTCACTGCCTCCCAGGTTCCCATCCACTTTTGCTTCCCCTACTAATTCTTCCCAGTTTGTGAGCAGCAGGTCTAGAGGAGCTCTGCCCCAGCTGGTTCCTCCAGCACTTGCACCAGGAAATTGTCCCCTACACTTCCCAAAAACGTCCTGGATTATCTGTGCACTGCTGTATTGCTCTAGATATTGGGGTAATTGAAGTCTCCCATGAGAACCAGGGCCTGTGATCTAGTAACTTCTGTTAGTTGCTGGAAGAAAGCCTCATCCACCTCATCCCCCTGGTCTGGTGGTCTATAGCAGACTCCCACCATGACATCACCCTTGTTGCTCCCACTTCTAAACTTAATCCAGAGACTCTCAGGTTTTTCTGCAGTTTCATACTGGAGCTCTGAGCAGTCGTACTGCTCTCTAACATACAGTGCAACTCCCGCACCTTTTCTGCCTTGCCTGTCCTTCCATCCATGACAGTACTCCAGTCAGGTGAGTTATCCCACCAAGTCTCTGTTATTCCATTCACATCATAATTCTTTGACTGTGCCAGGACTTCCAGTTCCCCCTGCTTGTTTCCCAGGCTTCTTGCATTTGTATATAGGCAGTTAAGATAACTCGCTGATCGTCCTGCGTTCTCAGTATGGGACAGGAGTCCTTCCCCCTTGTGCTCTCCTGCTCATGCTTCCTCCCCCTATCCCACTTCCCGACTTACCTCAGGGCTTTGGTCTTTTTCCCCCCGTGAACCTAGTTTAAAGCCCTCCTCACTAGGTTAGCCAGCCTGCTGGCGAAGATGCTCTTCTCTGTCTTCGTTAGGTGGAGCCCGTCTCTGCCTATCTCTCCTCCTTCTTGGAACACCATCTCATGGTCAGACATCCAAAGCCTTCTCTCCCACACCACCTGTGTAGCCATTCGTTGACTTCCACAATTCAACGATCCCTACCCAGGCCTTTTCTTTGCACAGGGAGGATGGACGAGAACACCACTTGCGCCTCAACTCCCTTATCCTTCTTCCCAGAGCCACGTAATCTGCAGTGATCCGCTCAAGGTCATTCTTGGCAGTATCATTGGTGCCCACATGGAGAAGCAGGAAAGGGTAGCAATCTAAAGGCTTGATGAGTCTCGGCAGTCTCTCCGTCACATCATGAATCCTAGCTCCTGGCAAGCAGCAGACCTCTCAGTCTTCCCGATCGGGACAGCAGATAGATAACTCAGTTCCCCTGAGGAGGGAGTCCCCGACCACCACCACCTGCCTCCTTCTCTTGGGAGCGGTGGCCGTGGAACCCCCATCCCTAGGACAGTGCATCTCATGCCTTCCAGTCGGTGGAGTCTCCTTCTGCTCCCCTCCCTCAGATGTATCATGTAGTCCACTCTCCGCATTAGTACCTGTGGAAAGAACATGAAAACGGTTGTTCACCTGTATCTGCTTTGTTGGTACATGGACGCTCCTCTTTCTTCTTCTGGAGGTCACATGCTTCCAGATTTCTTCACCGTCCTTCTGTCCCTGCTGTGCAGCCTGCCCTGATTCTTCAGAATGTTGTGCCTGTAGAAGCATCTCCTGATGTCTGTCCAGGAAATCTTCATTTTCTCTTATGCAATGCAGGGTCGATACTTGTTTCTCCAGACTTGAAGCTTCTCTTCCAATAAGGAGACCAGCTTGCACTTTGTACAGACAAAGTCGCTTCTGTCCTGTGGAAGAAAGACAAACATGGCACAACCTGTGCAGGTCACAACAGCTGATCACTCACCATCCATAGCTCCTTCCTTCTAAGAGCTTCCTCAGCTACTGCAGCAACTACTCAGAGGAGCCTGCAAGTTGAATGCCTCAGTGGGCCCTCCCCAGGCGAACTCCCAGTCAAACTCCCTCTGTTAGCCTTTCTGCTGTTCGCTGCTCAGCTGGTTCACAGCTGACTGCCTTTTAGGTGATCATGCACCCCAGCCTCTTTGGGTCCCTCCTTACCTCCCATCTGCTGTCCACAAACTGCCCCCACACTGCGCAGATCTTTGGGCTTCCAGTCCACTAACCACACCTTAAGGTCTGGAGAGCAGATGTCATACAGCTGCTCCAACCCCACCAGGTTATACACAGCCTCTGCGATAGTGGCCCCTGCTCCCTTCCCCCACTTGCGGAGATATTCCCACAGCAGGTTGGTGACCTCCTTGTAAGTGACACCTGAGATCTTGCCTGCACCCTGGAATCGTTTCCTGTATGCCTTGGGGTTCAGTTCAAACTTCAGCAGCAAAGCCTGTTTGAACAGGTCATAGTCCCCCATCCCAATACCATCCATTTGGCTGAATGCCTCTGTGGCCTTGGGACCCAGCAGGGCAGGTAGACAGCAGAGCCTGTCTGTGGGATCAATCTGGTGTAGATCCCAACCCTTCTCAAAGGCTGTGAGGTAGGCATCAATATCCCCCGCCTCCTTAAACTGAGGTAGCAGTTTGGTATCTAGATTCCCCACAAAACTGGTGTCTCGGGGCCGTTTCCCACTTACCCCCCGTCCCCCGGAAGGCTCTCTTGGCCCATGTCACGGAGTGTGGGGGGAGACAAGGCCCTGCAATTCACCATGATTCTCAGCCAGCCAGTAAAACAGAAGGTTTATTTAGATGACAGGAACACAGTCCAAAACAGGCCTTGCAGGTAAAGAACAAAGAACCTCCTCAGCCAGGTCCATCTTGGGGGGCCAGGGATGGCCAGGAGCTCTGACTGGCCTCCCCTCCATTTTCCCAACCAGCTCCAAACTGAAACTCTCCAGCCCCTCCTCTCCCTTTGTCTCTTTCCCAGGCCCGCAGGCCACCTGATTTCTTTGTTCTCCAACACCTTCAGTTGGCACCTTAGCCTGGCCCCCTCCCTTGCAATCAGTTGCCAGGAGACAGGGTGTCGGCCATTCTCTGTGCAGACCCTTGCATATCCCTGCCCTCTATGCTCTGCAACAATCGCACGCCCTTAGATACTTAAGAAATGCATTGGGGAAACTGAGGCACCCACACAGTATTTAGAGAAAACACTAAGAACATTCCCACTTCGTCACAGCCCGTCTCTCCTCCAACTCCTGCTGCTCCTCCATCTCCAGCTCCTTCACTTTTAGCTCCAGCTCCAGGGAGTTGGGTCTGATAGACTCCCAGCTGCTACATGGACTGCCCCCATGGCTACTCCCCGGCTGCCCCTGCTGGGCTCTGGAGCCTATTCCTCAGACTGATCATTCTCTACAAGCTGAGCCATCAGCTGCTCCTTAGTGAGTCTCCCCACACTCAGCCTTCTCTCCCTGCACAGATGTGCCAGGTCCCTCTTATGGAGCTGGTTATAGGTCATTTCCATGCTGGTTCCTTCAGTTTCCTCGTTTTATCGCTGGCAGCCACTCACTGCAAAGTGACTGTGCTCACAGCCAGCTGTCTACAGGGTGCATCCACAAACCATCCTTTGCTACTACATTGTCACAGACTCACAGGTTGTGCCCCACTCTTGGCCCTGTAGGGTCCCTGGGGGGAACCCCCTTCAGTGTGACAGCCCTTCCTGGGGGTCCACTCTCTCTCAGGGGTTAAGCCTCTCAACCTCCTGGAACTGCACCTCTCTGAGCATTAGCACATCTGTCTTGCACCAGGGGCCCCCTCAGGGTGTCCACTCACTCTGGACACCTGGGGCCTCCACTCCCAGAGGGAATAATGCCACCCTGATCTCTGGACCGGAGCGACTCTCAGCCAGCGTAAAACAGGAGGGTTTATTGAGCGTGTGAACCCAGCACAGGAAACTCTCAGGCCTGGCCTCCCTCAGCACAGTACATCTAAATCTCCTCTGCATCCCGGTGGGCTCTGCCTGTTCTCTTCTCCCAGCCCAGAGACCCTGGACTTTCCAGCTGGGCATCTGAGAGCATCTTCCCTTAGACCTACCTCTGTCCAGGTAAACAGGGTCGCTTGGACCTCCTCTCCTCTCAGCCGTCCTTTGTACCCCCTCTGGCTGGAACCGGCTGGTCAGCTGACCAGGATCCTCTCTCTGCAGGCCATTGTCCTCCCACTGGCCAGAACCAGCTGTGGCATCTGAGCTAGGCATCCTGGTCACCAGTCGCGGGCGTATCCATTCTCCAGGCCATTGGCCGGTGTCCCTAGTTCCCTCACTGGTCCTGTGTAACAACAAACCCTCTCCCATAACCTTGTTAAACCAGCAACACCCAGGGTAACTGAGTCCCAACTCCTTCTCTGCATGCAAACCATTGAAAAAACCATGAAAATCCCTCACTTTGTCACAGTGGTTTGTACGCCTGTTCCCAGCTGCTCCACCCCAGAGGTGGCTGTGATCCACCGCCAGGCGAGCTGTCCCCTTGTAATGTTATGTGCGTCTCTTCCCGGCTGCCCTGCCCCAGCAGTGGCTGCGTCCCAGCGCCAGGCAAGTTGTCCCAGTGTGGCTGCCTCACTCCAGAGGTGGCTGTGTCCCAGCAATGAGCAATATGTCCCCATACAGTGCTATCTGTGGCTATAACCCAGCTGCCCCGCCCCAAAGATGGCTTCATCCCAGCGCTGGACGAGCTGTCCCCATGTGGCATGATATGCGGCTGTTCCCACCTGCCCCGCCCCAGAGGTGGCTGTATCTCAGTACCAAGTGAGCTGTCCCCATGTGGTATTATGTGTGTCTGCTTCTGTCCGCCCTACCCCAGAGATGGCTGTGTCCCAGCGCCAGGCGAACCATCCCCGTGTGGTGTTATGTGTGGCTGTTCACGGCTGTGCCACCCCAGAGGTGGCTGTGTACTGGAGCCAGGCGAGCTCTCCCAGTGTGGTTTTATGTGTATCTCTTCCTGGCTGCCCCGCCCCAGACATGGCTGTATCGCAGTGCTGCGCGAGCTCTTTCCCTGCAGTGTTATGTGTGGCTGTTCCCAGCTTTCCTGCCCCAGAGGTAGCTGTGTCCTGGCACCACGCAAGCTGTCTCCTTGTGGTGTTATGTGCAGCTGTTCCCGGCTCTCCTGCCCCAGAGGTGGCTGTGTCCCAACACCAGGCGAACTGTCACCGTGAGCAGTTACCATCTTCTCTGCCTCAGAGGTGGCTGCATCCAAACTCCAGGAGAGCTGTCCCCCTGTGGAGTTACGTGCAACTGTTTCCCTCTTCCCCACCCTAGAGGTGGCCGTGCTCCAGCACCGAGTGAGCCATCCCCATGTGGAGTTGTGTGTGGCTGTTCCTCTCCACCCTACTGCAGAAGTGGCTGCAACCCAGTGCCAGGTGAACCCTCCCTGTGCTGGTTTGTGTCACTGTTCCCAGCTGCCCCACTCCAGAAGTGGCTTCCAGAAGTGGCTCCATCCCAGCAGTGAGCAGTATGTCCCCATGCGGTGTTATATGCGGCTGTTCCCACCTGCCCCGCCCCAGAGGTGGCTGTATCTCAGTACCAAGTGAGCTGTCCCTATGTGGTGTTATGTGCAACTGTTCCTGGCTGTCCAACCCCAGAGGTGTCTGGGTCCCAGGGCCAGGCGAGCTGTCCCTGTGAGGCATTATGTGCTCCCGTTCCCATCTGCCCCAATCCAGAGGTGGCTGTGTCCCATCATCAGGCGAGCAGTACCAATTTGGTGTTATGTGGGGTTGTCCCCAGTTGCTCCACCCCAGAGGTGCCTGTGTCCAAGCACCAGGCAAGCTGTTCCCCCGTGCTGTTATGTGTGGCAGTTCCCAGCTGCCCTGCCGCAGAGGTAACTGTGACCTGGCGTGGCGCAAGCTGTCCCCGTGTGGTGTTATTTGCGGCTGTTCCCGGCTCTCCTGCCCCAGAGGTGCTGCATCCCAGCGCCAGGTGAACTGTCACTGTGCAGTGTTATATGTGGCTGTTCCCGGCTGCCCCAATCCAGAGGTGGCTGTGTCCCAGCAATGAGCAATATGTCCTTGTGCAGTGTTATCTGCGGCTATAACCTGGCTGCCCTGCTGCAGAGGTGGTTTCATCCCAGCGCCGGGCGAGCTGTCACTGTGCAGTGTTATATGTGGCTGTTCCCGGCTGCCCCACTCCAGAGGTGGCTGTATCTCAGTACCAAGTGATCCATCTGTGATGCAGGAGGGAGCGGGGTGGATAGACCTGGGAATGTCGTTTAGTTTTAATGGGACTGTCTGCATGGGGAATGGAGAGCAGGGGATGACTTTAGGTGAGGCTGGGGGGGGGGGTGGGTGAGTCGACACCTTTGCCCGGGAAACTGGACAAAGGAAGAGGGGGAGAGAAGGAGGGGCTTTTAGTTTCAGTTTTGGGCTGGCTGGGAAGAGGCAGGGAACCCCGAGTCTGGGGTCTAAGAGCCTTGCCCCCCAGAGGAACCGGGCTAGGGGGGTCCTGGTTGTACCTACAAGCCCTGCTTGGGACTGTGTTCCTGTTGTCTAATAAACCTTCTGTTTTCCTGGCTGGCTCAGAGTCACGGTGAATCGTAGGAAGTGGGGGGTGCAGGGCCCTGACTCCCCCACACTCCGTGACATTGTCTCCATGTGGTGTTATGTGTGTCTGTTTCTGTCCACCCTATCCCAGAGGTGGCTGTGTCTCAGCACCAGGTGAACTGTCCCCGTCAGAAGTTATGTGCGGCTTTTTCCAGCTGCCCTGCCCCAGAGGTGACTATGTCCCAGCACTGAGCGAGCAGTCCCTGTGCGCTGTTTTGTGTGGCTGTCCCCAGCTGTTACACCCCAGAGGTGGCTGCATCCTGGCATCGTGCGAGCTGCCCCTGTGCAGTATGTGCAACTGTTCCCGTCTGCTCCACCGCATAGGTGGCTGTGTCCGAGCGTTGGGCGAGTTGTGCCAGTGTGGTGTTATGTGCAGCTGTTCCTGGCTGCCCTGCCACAGAGTTGGCTGTATCTCAGTACCGAGTGAGCCATCCCCATGTGCTGTTAGGTGTGGCCGTTCCTCTGCACCGCACCCCAGAGTGGTGGCTGTGTCCCAGCACCAGGTGAACCGTCCCTAGGAGGGATTATGTGCGGCTGTTCCCAGCTGCCCCGACTCAGAGGTGTGTGTGTCCCAGTGCCGGGCAAGTTGTCCTCAGGCGGTGTTATGTGCATCTGTTCCCGGCTGCCCCGTCCTAGAGGTGGCTGTATCCTGGAGCTGGGAAAGCTCTCCCTGTGTGGTTTTATGTGCAACTCTTCCCAGCTGTCCCAGCCCAGACGCGGCTGTGTCCTGGTACCGTGCAAGCTGCAACGTTATGTGCAGTTGTTCCCCCCTACCCCATCCTAGAGGTGGCTGTGCTCCAGCACTGAGTGAGCCGTCCCCATGTGGAGTTGTGTGTGGCTGTTCTGTCCACACTGCTGCTGAAGTGGCTGTGACCCAGTGCCAGGCGAACCGGCCCCATGAGTCATTATGTGCTACTGTTCCCAGCTGTCCCACCCCATAGGTGGCTGTTTTCCAGCACCAGGCGAGCTGTCCCCGTGTGGTGGCACGTGCTCCTGTTCCTATCTACCCTGACCCAGAGGTGGCTGCATCCCAGCGCCGGGTGAGCTGTACCTGGGCGGTGTTGTGTGGCTGTTTCTCTCCGCCCTACCCCAGAGGTGGCTGCCTCCCCATGAGGAGTTCTGTGTGGCTGTTCCTGGCTCTCCCGCCCCAGCGGTGGCTGCAGTGCCGTAGCCAGGTGGAGGGAACAGGGGGAGCTTTGTTAGTCAATAAGGGGCCACAGAACTCTTAGCTGCTTTTACAAAAAAAAAGGGGGGCAGCCACTGCGGCACTTTTACTGACGGGGCGGTGCTTTTACTCCCCCCGCAGCGCTCCGGGTCTTCGGTGGCGCCTTGGCAGCGGGACCTTCACTCGCTCCACGGGTCTTCGGCGGCATTTCGGCGGCGGGTCCTTCAGTGCTGCCGAAGACACCCGGAGTGAGTGAGGGCCCAGCACCGAAGTGCCGCCGAAGACCCTGAGCGCCGCCGGGTGAGTAAAAATTAAAAAGGCACCAAGAAATTGACAAGGCTCCACTTGTGCTCAGTGGGGGAGCGGCCGCTGCCCCACTCCCCACCAGCTACGTCCCAGCACCGGGCAAGTTGTCCCACTGTGATGTAGTATGTGGCTGTACCCAGCTGGCCTGCCCCAGAGGTGGCTGCGTCCCAGCAATGAGCAGTATGTCCCTGCAGAGTGGTATCTGCGGCTATAACCTCTGAGGTGGCTTCGTCCCAGGGCTGGGTGAGCTGTCCCTATGCGTCATTATATGCAGTTGTTCCCACCTTCCCCGCCCCAGAGGTGGCTGTATCTCAGTATGGAGTGAGCTGTCCCCATGTGGTGTTATGTGTGGCTGTTCCTGTCTGCCCTACCCCAGAGGTGGCTGTGTCCCAGTTTCGGGCGAGCTGTCCCCATGCAGTGTTATGTGCGGCTGTTCCTGGTTCGTGACAGTCTCTGTCCCGCAGTGTGTAAGAAGCACGGGAAGCTCCTTGGTTTTCTTCGCACCTTCATGAAGTCACGGCCCAGCAAGCAGCGACTGAAGCAGCGCGGGATCCTGCGTGAGCGTGTCTTCGGCTGCGACCTGGGGGAGCATCTTCTGAACTCGGGGCACGATGGTGGGACCCCTGGCCTATAGGGCATTGTCTCTCTTCCCCCTGGTCGCGCCCCTCCCCCCGGGCTTGCGCTTTGAGGCACTGCCTCCAATCCCCCCGGCCATGCCCTGTCTCCCAACCTGACACTATGGGGCACTGCCTCCCGTCCCCCCAGCTGTGCCCCATCCTCCAGCCTGGCACTATGGGATACTGCCTCCCATCTCCCTGGCCAGATCTTGTCTCCCTGCGTGGCACTATGGGACACTGCCTCCCATCCCCCCAGCTGTGCCCCATCCTCCAGCCTGGCGCTATGGGGCACTGCCTCCCATCCCCCCAGCTGTGCCCCATCCTCCAGCCTGGCGCTATGGGACGCTGCCTCCCATCCCCCCAGCTGTGCGCCATCCTCCAGCCTGGCGCTATGGGGCACTGCCTCCCATCCCCCTGGCCAGATCTTGTCTTCCTGCCTGGCACTATGGGGCACTGCCTCCCATCCCCCCAGCTGTGCGCCATCCTCCAGCCTGGCGCTATGGGGCACTGCCTCCCATCCCCCCAGCTGTGCCCCATCCTCCAGCCTGGCACTATGGGGCACTGCCTCCCATCCCCCCAGCTGTGCCCCATCCTCCAGCCTGGCACTATGGGATACTGCCTCCCATCTCCCTGGCCAGATCTTGTCTCCCTGCATGGCACTATGGGGCACTGCCTCCCATCCCCCCAGCTGTGCCCCATCCTCCAGCCTGGCGCTATGGGGCACTGCCTCCCATCCCCCCAGCTGTGCCCCATCCTCCAGCCTGGCGCTATGGGATGCTGCCTCCCATCCCCCCAGCTGTGCGCCATCCTCCAGCCTGGCGCTATGGGGCACTGCCTCCCATCCCCCTGGCCAGATCTTGTCTTCCTGCCTGGCACTATGGGGCACTGCCTCCCATCCCCCCAGCTGTGCGCCATCCTCCAGCCTGGCGCTATGGGGCACTGCCTCCCATCCCCCCAGCTGTGCGTCCCTCCAGCATGGCTCTATGGGACGCTGCCTCCCATCCCCCCGGCCAGACCCCATCTCCCAGCCTGGCACTATGGGGCACTGCCTCCCATCCCCCTGGCTGTGCGTCCCTCCAGCCTGGCACTATGGGACACTGCCTCCTGTCCTCCCAGCTGGACCCCGTTTCCCAGCCTGGCGCTATGGGACACTTCCTCCCATCCCCCCCGGTCATGTCCCATCCCCCTGCCTGGCACTATAGGGCTCTGCCTCCCATCCCCCCTGGTCGCGCCCTGGCCTCCGTCCATTCCCCACCTCCCATCCTGGTGCTATGGGGCTCTGCCTCCTTTCCCCCTGGCCATGTCCCATCCCCTGGCCTTGCCTCTGCTCCCATCCTGGCACTATGGGGCTCTGCCTCCTTTCCCTCGGCCATGCCCCATCCCCTGGACTTACCTCTTCTCCCATTCTGGCGCTATGGGGCACTGACTCCTTTCCCCCAGCCATGCCCCATCCCCTGACCTCGCCTCTGCTCCCATCCTGGCGCTATGGGGCACTGACTCCTTTCCCACAGCCATGCCCTGTCCCCTGACCTCGCCTCTGCTCCCATCCTGGCGCTATGGGGCACTGCCTCCTTTCCCCCAGCCATGCCCCATCCCCTGACCTCGCCTCTGCTCCCATCCTGGTGCTATGGGTCTCTGCCTCCTTTCCCCCAGCCATGCCCCATCCCCTGACCTCACCTCTCCTCCCATCCTGGTGCTGTGGGTCTCTGCCTCCTTTCCCCCGGCCATGCCCTGTCCCCTGGACTTGCCTCTTTTCCCATCCTGGCGGTATGGGGCACTGCCTCCTTTCCCCCAGCCATGCCCTGTCCCATGGCCTCACCTCTGCTCTCGGCCTGGCTTTGGAGGTCTTGATGCTGCCACCCGTCCCCATACCCCCTGCTTATCCCGTGCCTCACACAGTTCCCCAGGTCCTGCGCTGCTGCTCAGAGTTCATCGAGAAGCACGGCATGGTGGATGGGATCTATCGCCTCTCAGGCGTCGCCTCCAACATCCAGAAGCTGCGGTGAGGCCCGGGAATGGGGAGCTGGGGGTGGGCACAGGAGGGGGGGCACATGGCAGGGCACAGGGGAGTGGCAGGCAGTGAGGGGATTAGGGCACGGGAGAGGTGCAGGGTGCAGCGATAGGCAGGGGAGGGTGGGGGGTGCAGGGCACTGTGTGGGGGGGTACCAGACTGGCCCCCAGGGTTAGGGGTGAAGGGGCAGGGCTAGGGATGAAGGGTGTCAGGGTTGAGTGGCAGTGTTGGGAAGCAGAGTGTAGGGAGGCCCAGGAGAGCAGGTTTGGGTGGCTGGGTTAGGGGGCAAGGGGGCAGAGTTTGGGGGCAGGCACTGGCCTCACCATACCCGCTTTCCCCTTTTCCCAGGCACGAGTTTGACAGCGAGCGGGTGCCAGAGCTGGGCCGGGCGACCTACCTGCAGGACATCCACTGTGTGAGCTCCCTGTGCAAGCTCTACTTCCGCGAGCTGCCCAACCCGCTGCTCACCTACCAGCTCTACCACAAGTTCGCGGTGAGCCCGGTCTGCCCGCCTGCCCCCCAACTCCCGCGTTCCCTCCTGCCCCCCCACCCTGCGTGTTAACTCAACCCCCCAACCCGCTGCTCACCTACCAGCTCTACAACAAGTTCGCGGTGAGCCCGGTCTGCCCGCCTGCCCCCCAACTCCCGTGTTCCCTCCTGCCCCCCCACCCCGTGTGTTAACCCAACCCCCCAACCCACTGCTCACCTACCAGCTCTACCACAGGTTCACGGTGAGCCCGGTCTGCCCGCCTGCCCCCCAACTCCCGTGTTCCCTCCTGCCCCCCCACCCCGCGTGTTAACTCAACCCCCCAACCCACTGCTCACCTACCAGCTCTACCACAAGTTCGCGGTGAGCCCGGTCTGCCCGCCTGCCCCCCAACTCCCGTGTTCCCTCCTGCCCCCCCACCCTGCGTGTTAACTCAACCCCCCAACCCGCTGCTCACCTACCAGCTCTACAACAAGTTCGCGGTGAGCCCGGTCTGCCCGCCTGCCCCCCAACTCCCGTGTTCCCTCCTGCCCCCCCACCCCGCTTGTTAACTCAACCCCCCAACCCACTGCTCACCTACCAGCTCTACCACAAGTTCGCGGTGAGCCCGGTCTGCCCGCCTGCCCCCCAACTCCCGTGTTCCCTCCCGCCCCCCCACCCCGTGTGTTAACCCAACCCCCCAACCCACTGCTCACCTACCAGCTCTACCACAAGTTCGCGGTGAGCCCGGTCTGCCCGCCTGCCCCCCAACTCCCGTGTTCCCTCCTGCCCCCCCACCCTGCGTGTTAACTCAACCCCCCAACCCGCTGCTCACCTACTAGCTCTACAACAAGTTCGCGGTGAGCCCGGTCTGCCCGCCTGCCCCCCAACTCCCGTGTTCCCTCCCGTATGCCCACCCTCCATGTTAACCCAACCCCCCAACCCACTGCTCACCTACCAGCTCTACCACAGGTTCGCGGTGAGCCCGGTCTGCCCGCCTGCCCCCCAACTCCCGTGTTCCCTCCCGTATGCCCACCCTCCATGTTAACCCAACCCCCCAACCCGCTGCTCACCTACCAGCTCTACCACAGGTTCGCGGTGAGCCCGGTCTGCCCGCCTGCCCCCCAACTCCCGTGTTCCCTCCCGTACGCCCACCCCCCGTGTTAACCCAACCCCCCAACCCACTGCTCACCTACCAGCTCTACCACAAGTTCGCGGTGAGCCCAGGGCTGCCCCCCTGCCTCCGCATCCCCCCACCCTCACGTTAACACCCGAGCCCCCCCCGATAACAGCCCCTTTGCCCGGCAGGAAGCTGTGGCAGTGCCCGGTGAGGAGGAGCGCCTGGTGCGGGTCCATGATGTCATCCAGCAGCTGCCACCGCCCCACTACAGGTACCTGCCCCACAGGGCCGTGGGGGTTTGGTGCCCCACAGAGCTGTGGGTGACAGCTGGGGGGGTTGGGGTGGTGGGTGACACACAGCGGGGTCAGGGCCCCACGGAGTCATGGGCAACAGCTGGGGGGGTGGGCATGGGTGACGGCTGGCGGGGGAGGTCAGGGGTCCGTGGGTGATGACTGGGGGGTGGTTGAGGGCTAGGGGACCCCAAAGGCTGTGGACAGCAGTTGGAGGGGTCAGGGCCCTGTGGGATTGTGGGTAATTGGAGAACAGGCTGGGGCCAGGTCCCCTCACCAGCTGCCGCCCCCTCAGGACCCTGGAGTTCCTGCTGCGGCACCTGGCGCGGGTGGCCACACACAGCCCAGAAACCAGCATGCACATCAAGAACCTGGCCATCGTGTGGGCCCCCAACCTGCTCCGGTAAGTGCCCCCCCGCCCCCCTCTGGCCCCCAGCCAGCCCTCTGCCCCTGCTACAATCCCCCCAACCTGCTCTGGTAAGTGCCCCCTCAACCCCCCTCTGGCCCCCAGCCAGCCCTCTGCCCCCACTACAACCCCCCCAACCTGCTCTGCTGAGCACCCCCCATCCCTCTCTAGTTCCCCTCCACCCACCCTGCCAGGCCCCCGCACCAGCTACCATCCCCTCAACCTCCAATAAGTGCCTCCGACCCCCACTCTGGCTCCCCTCTGCCCCCCCACCAAGCCCCCGCACCAGCTACCATCCCCCCAACCTGCTCTGGTAAGTGCTCCCCCCAACCCTCTATGGCCCCCCAGCCAGCCCTCTGCCCCTGCTACAATCCCCCCAACCTGCTCTGCTGAGCACCCCCCATCCCCCTCTAGCTCCCCTCCACCCACCCTGCCAGGCCCCCGCACCGGCTACCATCCCCCCAACCTGCTCCGGTAAGTGCCTCCGACCAGGGCTGGCTCCAGGCTACAGCACGCCAAGCGCATGCTAGGGGCCGCACGCCGCAGGGGGGCGCTCTGCCGGTTGCCGGGAGGGTGGCAGGCGGCTCCGGTGGACCTCCCGCAGGCGTGCCTGCAGAGGGTCCGCTGGTCCCGCAGCTCCAGTGGAGCATCCGCAGGCACGCCTGCAGGAGGTCCACCGGAGCCGTGGGACCAGCGAGTGGCAGAGCGCCACCCGCAGCGTGCCACCGTACTTGGGGCGGCGAAATTGCTGGAGCCGGCCCTGCCTCCGACCCCCCTCCGGCTCCCCTCCACCCGCCCTGCCAGGCCCCCACACCAGCTACCATTCCCTTATCCTGCTCCACTGAATTCCTCCCACCAGCCCCCCCATGCTGGCTCCAATCCCTCCAGCCTGCTCTGGTGAGTGCACCCCTGCCAGGCCCCGCGTGCCAGCTCCAATCCGCTCCCCTCTGCCCCCCAGGTCGCTGGAGCTGGAGGCCGTGGGGCTGAGTGGGGCGGAGGCCTTCCACGAGGTGCGGGTCCAGTCCGTGGTGGTGGAGTTCCTGCTCAGCCACGTCCAGGTGCTGTTCAGCGACAAGTTCACCTCCATCGGCAAGGACAGCGCAGGTGGGGCATGCAGGGGGCCATGAGGGGGACGGGGCAGTGGGGGGCGTGGTATAGAGAGGCAGTGTGGGGAAAGGACAGCCGAGCGGGGGCAGCATGTGAGAGGGAACTGCACAGCACAGGCTGGAGGGGCAGTGCTGGGGGCCAGCCTATGGGGAAGCTGGGGGGCAGCGTGGGGTGGCCCTGGGAGTAGCACAGCACAGCCTGGGGGGGAAGTTCAGCCCAAGGGGGCAGCACGGGTATTGGGGAGGCAGAGGGCATGCGGGGGGGCAGCAAGGTGCTCAGTGGTGGGGGGCATACAGAGACTGGCTGGCTGCTGAGCTGTGGGGGTGGGGAACAGGCTCTGCCCTAGAGGAGGCTGGGATCTTTGTCTGCTGCCTTGTTTGTGATGCTGCGCTGCTGGGCACCACCCCCCACCACCACCACTCAGACCTGCTCCCTGGCCCCCAGCAGGGGGTTGGGGTGGGGCTGGGTGGGGGCTGCTGCTCTGAGGGAGGGGTCCTGTTCCCAGTGGCATTGGGCAGGGTGCATGAGGGGGGATGGCCAGCAGCAGGATTTGGGGAGTGGTCTCCTTGCCTCATCCCCCCACCCCCAGATCCAGCTTTGTGCCCTCTCGCTGTCTTGTGTCTTTGGGGGTCTGGCAGGGAGGGGCTCGGGGGGATGGGGGCAGCAAGGGATGGAAGGAGACACCTGAGGGATTCTGAGGGGTAGAGGTGGGGGGAACTGGAGAAGGTTGGCAACAGTGGGGTTTGGAGGGGTGGAGGGGCATTGGGGAGGCTGGGGATAGTGGGGTTTGGGGCGATGGGGCAGTTTGGGGGGTGGGGGGCACGGGGAGGCTGGGTGCAGTGGGGTTTAAGGGGATGGGGCAGTTTGGGGGAAGTGGGGGAATTTGGGGGCAGTGGGTTTGGGGGGACAGTTTGGGGGCAGTGGGGTCTGAGGTCCCTGCAACGTGTCCACCTGGAAGGGACACCCGGGGACCCTCACCCCCCCAAAGGGCCCTGCACCCCCACTCTGCAGTCACAGGGACTCAGCCAGTGTGTGACACAGGAGGTTTATTGGTCGGGGGAAGCACAGTGTAGGAAAGATCTTGTTAGCACAGAAATCAGGAACTTTCAACAGAGTCCATCTGGAGGGGTTGGGGGGACGTCCAGAGCCTTTGGCTCCTCCCCCCCCCTCCCCAGTCCCAAACCAGGAGACTGACCCTTTCAGCTGCCCATTGCCCCCTCTCCTTCCTTTGTCTCTTTTCTGGGCCAGCGGGTCCCGGGTCTCTGGTCTGCACCAGCCCCTCGGGCTGGTTCCTGCAGAGGAGGCGGCCTGGCCATCAGTTGGCAGGATACAGCGTGTGGGCCGTTCTCTGCAGCCCACCAGCAGTCACACCTGCCCTCTAGGGGTCTCTGCAACGATCACACCCCCTTATCCCACCACCTAGGGGAAACTGAGACACACCAGTTTTCAGAGAAAACATTAAGAACATTCCCACTTTGTTACACTGGGGAAGGCTGGAGGCAGTGGAGTTTGGAGGGGTGGGGGGCAGTGGGGCACTGGGGCACTGGGAGAAGTTTGGGGGCAGTGGGGCATGGGGAGCTATTGGGGCAGCCAGTGCCACCCCCCACCACCCCGTGCTTTGCTCCCTGTGTAGCAAGCTGATATGTTCTCCGCAGCTACCCCCGCTGCCCTGCTGCATGTCAGGATCCCAGGCCCAGGGAGAGGGGGCTCTGCTCTGGGCATGGGGGTGCCCCTGGGCTCTGGCGTGCTGCCCCCCCGACCACCCTCTAACCCTGTTCTCTCTCCAGCCCCCCAGCCGGAACCCCGGAAGCTGGCCTGGCCCCCCAAGACCGGCCGGCTGCTCACCCTGCCCGAAGCCCTGAGCAAGGCCCAGAGGGAGCCGGAGACGCAGCAAGATGGGGTGGGGGGTGTGCCGGAGGAACAGAGAGACTGAGGGGGGGGGGACATCCACCCCCCCCGGATCAGATTCATGGACCCAGGCACCCCTCTATCCTGCCCCCTCCCTGTCGCCCATGGGCCCCTCTACCCCCCAGTATCCTGCCCCCTCCCTGCCACCTATGGGTCCCCCTACCCCCCGGTATCCTGACCCCTCCCTGCCACCCACAGGCCCCTCTACATGGGCTGTGGCGTACCGTGGCTCCGTGACCCCACCCCCTGCTCTGGTGCAGTCAGCTGCACCCCCAGATAAGCACTGATCCCAGACTCTGCAGTGGGGAAGTGCCCATAGCAGGGGGTTCTGGTGGCCCAGGTCGCTGGCTGTGGGGCAGGAGCTGGGTGACACAGCTGTCCTTGCATGGGGCCCTATGGGCTCTCAGGGCTGGGGCAGGGTAAGACTGGGTCAGTGCCCACTCGGGCAGGGAGGCTCAGGCCCTGGATTTAACCAGCTCCTGTTGAGAACAATAGAACATTAAATGTCCAGCTGGTAATGCCCCACATTGGTGATACATGGTGCCCGGCACCCAGCGGCTCGCCCTGGGGAGACCACTGGGTGGGGGTGGGGGTGGGGGGCTGATATTGACTGGGCCTGGTGGTGGAGGGACACTGAGCCTGGTGGGAGTGGGGGGTTGCTGAAGTAGGGGGCTGCCAAGGCAGACTGGGGAGGCAGGTGCTACAGGGGCACCGAGACAGGCTGGGGAGGGGGTTGCTGAGCTGGGGGGGGTGCTGGAGGTGCTGGGGAGGGGGGTGCTGAGGTGTGGGGGGTGCCCAGACAAGCTGGGGAGTGCTGGGGCGCACCACGGAAGTCTAGGGGGTGCCAAGGCAGGCTGGGAAAGGGGGTGCTGAGGTGGGAAGGTGCTGAGACAGGCTGAGGAGGGGGGTGCTGGGAGTGCCCAGGCAGGCTGGGAGGCACCGAGACAGGCTAGCCCTGTGGTGGGAGGGAGGGCTGGACAATCCTGCGACCAAATGCAGTGGGGTGTGGAACTTGGGGGGGCCCATAGAGTGCTGGGCCTGGATACTGGGGGTCTGAGGCCGAGGCCAACATGAGCTGCAGTGTGGGGGGGGCAACCTCCCCCCTAACACACACACACCGGGGAAGCTGCTTTCTGTGCCTGACCAGCTGGGACCTGCGGAGCCCTGAGCCCAGCGCCTGGCCATGCTGAGGGGGCTGGGCCCTGCATTGGCACCTGGCTCCCGCCCCTCACCCAGGTAACAACTCCCAGTGCCCAGCTGCGCTGCTGCGTCTCTGCGGAGTCGAGCCTCTCCCTGGCCCGCTCTCCCCATGGGCTCACAGTGCCATCGCTGGTTTCTGTGGTGAGATCCCTGCAGCCTGCCAGGGCGTTAAATCCTGTCCTGCTGCTGGCACAACGGGGCACCATAGTGCTTGGGACTGAGTAGGGGGTGCCATATTGCAGGGAGAGGAGCAGGGGGCGCTGGGCTGCGGGGAGCGGGGTGGGGACTCAGCAGGGGGTGCTGGGCTGCGGGGAGTGGGGCGGAGGCTTGGGGAGCAGGGCAGGGGGCTCAGCAGGGGGTGCTGTGTGCGGGGAGCAGGGTGGGGGCTCAGCAGGGGGCGCTGGGCTGTGGGGAGCGGGGTGGGGGCTCAGCAAGGGGTGCTGGGCTGCGGGGAGTGGGGCAGGGGGCTCAATAGGGGGGCGCTGCGTGCGGGGAGCAGGGCGGAGGCTCAGTAGAGGGTGCTGGGCTGCGGGGAGTGGGGCAGGGGCTCAGGGGGTGCTGTGCTGCGGGGAGGGAGGCGAGGGCTCAGCAGGGGGCACTGGGCTGCGGGGAGAGGGGGCAGGGGCTCAGTAGGGGGTGCAGGGCTGCGGGGAGGGGGGCGAGGGCTCAGCAGGGGGCGCTGGGGAGCGGGGGCGGGGGCTCAGTAGGGGGTGCTGGCTGTGGAGAGGGGGGCGGGGGCTCAGTAGGGGGCACTGGGCTGCGGGGGGCGGGGGCTCAGGGGGTGCTGGGCTGCGGGGAGGGGGGGCAGGGCTCAGTAGGGGGTGCTGGGCTGTGGGGAGCGGAGGCGGGGGCTCAGGGGGTGCTGTGCTGCGGGGAGGGGGGCGGGGGCTCAGTAGGGGGTGCTGGGCTGCGGGGAGTGGGGCGGGGGCTCAGTAGGGGGTGCTGGCTGCGGAAAGGGGGGCGGGGGCTCAGTAGGGGGCGCTGGGCTGCGGGGGGCGGGGGCTCAGGGGGTGCTGTGCTGCGGGGAGGGGGGCGGGGGCTCAGTAGGGGGTGCTGGCTGTGGAGAGGGGGGCGGGGGCTCAGTAGGGGGCGCTGGGCTGCGGGGGGCGGGGGCTCGGGGTGCTGTGCTGCGGGGAGGAGTGCGGGGGCTCAGTGGGTGCTGTGCTGCGGGGGGCGGGGGCTCAGGGGGTGCTGGCTGCGGGGAGGGGGGGCAAGGGCTCAGTAGGGGGTGCTGGGCTGTGGGGAGCGGAGGCGGGGGCTCAGGGGGTGCTGTGCTGCGGGGAGGGGGGCGGGGGCTCAGTAGGGGGTGCTGGGCTGCGGGGAGTGGGGCGGGGGAGCTGCAGAGAGGGGCTCAGTAGGGGGTGCTGGGCTGCGGGGAGCGGGGCGGGGGCTCAGCAGGGGGCGCTGGGCTGCGGGGAGCAGGGAGGGGGCTCAGTAGGGGGTGCTGGGCTGCGGGGAGGGGGGCGGGGGCTCAGTAGGGGGTGCTGGCTGTGGGGAGGGGGGCGAGGGCTCAGTAGGGGGCGCTGGGCTGCGGGGAGTGGGGCGGGGGAGCTGCAGAGAGGGGCTCAGTAGGAGGCTCTGCTGCAGCAAGGGACTGAGATTCTTGTGGGGCAGGCCCAGCTGATCTCCCCCCCGTCTGTGTCCCTGTCCCCCAGGGCGCTCCTGCCTCCCGCGCCCCAAGTCCTTGCTGGGCAGCTGCCCCTCGACCCGCCTGCTCTCGCTGGAGGAGGCCCAGGCCCGGACGCAGGCCCAGGCCCAAGCCCACGCCCAAGCCCAAGCCCAGCACACGGCCCCTGGCCAGTCCAAGAGACCTGAGGCCGAGACCGGACGGGGGCCCCCGGGGAGGCTGCCCCTCGCACTGGGCTCTCCCCATGACAGGTAATGATGCCTTCCCCCACTGGGGTTGCTGGCTCTGGGGTGGAGGCTGGTGAACTCAGGGGGGATGGGGCATGGGGGCCTTTCCCTCCCTAGGGGGTGCTGGCCCCGATCTGGCCCCAGAAAGTGGTGGTCTCGGGGTGTGTGGAATGGGGCCGGCAGGGCCATGGGTTGGGCTGATGCTGTCTCTCCACAGGCGCCAGGCGCGGGGCGGGAGCTGGAAAACCTTCTTTGCCTTGGGCAGGGCACCTGCCATCAGCCACAAGAGAGTGCAGCTTCCGGGCGGGCAGACGGGTGAGTGAGCCCTGCCCCACGCTGCCCCCCAGCCCCACACAACCCCCCTGATTCCTGCCCCACACAGCCCTATGCAGCCCCCCAAGCTTCCCTCAGCCCCATACAGCCTCCCAGCTTACCCCTGCCCCACGTACCCCCCATTTCCAGCCCTGCCCCACAAACTTCCCCCCAGTTCCACACTGACCTCCCAGCCCCATATCTCTCTTCCTCCTGTTCTCTCAGTCTCTTCCCCTGCCCCATGGAGTGGGGATGGGGGGTGTATGTTTGAGTGCTTGCTTGTGTCCATTCCATGCTAGGTGTGCACGTGCCCATGGGCCCAGCTGCCGGAGATTTTTCCCTTGGCAGTATCCATAGGGCCAGCTCTGTGCCCCATATAGCCCTGCACCCATGCACCGGTATATGGGGCATCGCTGGCCCCACACCCCTCATTTCCTCATCTCCCTTTGCGATTCCAAAGTGCTCCAAGCTGCGTAACTTTATAGGTGTTGGATATAGCTGGATCTAGATGTAGTTAGTTAGGTGAGTAATTAGGTTAGATAGTTATGTAAGTGGGGGAATGGTCCCGCTATTATGGGGAACTTTCCTGGCTTATGCACTACCCCAGTGAAATGGGCTAGCGAAAGGATCTGAGTCCTTGCTCCCACTCCTCAGGGGCTCCCCTTCCATCTCCTGTGTGGCAGAGTCCTTGTAACCCCAACAAGGCTGGGCCCAGGGTTCCTGGGGGGCTCGACCCCCAACCTTGTCATGGTCACTTAGGGCAGGGTTTGGGGTGTCCCCACTCCGTGGTGCTCTCTCTGCACTGGATGCTTCCGACCCACTGATCGTTACATACAGTTCAAAGCAAATACAATCTGTTAAAGTGAATCCAATTTAAAAAAATAAGGAAGAAACAGGAAAGGTTAAAGGAAAACCTGTCACCCTGCTCTGTGGCACAGGGACATCACAACCAGCATCTCTGGGACATTCAGTTCGTTCCTCACACGTCCTAGCAGTGCTGCAGGTCGGACACTTGCTCAGGCTTGAGGTGGCAGGACCCTTCTTCCCGGTGTCACTCCCACCCTATTAGGGTTACGATCCCCATCTAAGTCTGGCCTGCCAGGCCTCTTGGCTAGGGGCATCTCCCTGTGCTGGGCCCGCTGCCCAGGGTCCCCCTTGCTCTCCCCAGCTGCTACAGCTCTGCTCCAAGCACAGCATGGGCCCCTGCTCTCTCCTTGGAATATCAGGGTTGGAAGGGACCTCAGGAGGTATCTAGTCCAACCCCCTGCTCAAAGCAGGACCAATCCCCAGACAGTTTTTTGCCTCAGATCCCTAAATGGCTCCCTCAAGGATTGAGCTCACAACCCTGCATTTTGCTGGTCAGTGCTCAAACCACTGAGCTAGCCCTCCCTGCAGAGGATAGTTTTTCACCCCAGCTGGGACGTGAACCCACAAGGTCTGGCTTAGGAAGCCAATGCCTCATCCATTAGGCCACTGGGCCTTAGCTTAGCCCCATTCTGTCTGACCCAGTCAATTCCAGCTCACACAGAGGACAGAACCGCTCTGGCCTCCTGAGTCCCTGATTAGCCTGCCCACCCTGTCAATCAGGCTGACCTATAGCACTGGCCTCTCCCCATTGCCCCTGGGGACTGTCAGTCTCAGGGTCCTGATTTCCCATTGACCCTTCCCCTTTCTTTTGGTACTGGGAGGTAGCCAACCAAAAATCCCACTGAGTTTTAGTAAGGGGACAGTTAGTCCCCTTAGGGACTTTGTCCCCAGCACGGGGCTTGCCCCGTTCCCTGGGATCCCAGCCGTCTGCCATAGACCTATGCCGGTCAGTGAGCCCCACACCAGCTGTCTGAGGTGTCTGGGGGATTCGCACATCAAAGAGAAGTGCCAGATCTGTCAGGGCTTCACAGCACATTCGGAAGAACAGGGCCGTTCATCTCCAAGCCCTTCTCCCAGAGGCGACTCTCAAACAGGCGTCAGAAGCCTCCCACTCCGACACAGCGCTGAGTCCCTCTACCTACGGCGAGCCCCACCGGCGCCGGGTTCCTCCTGGCAGTGACGTCGCCAGGTGGAGGGAACAGGGGGAGCAATCCAAAAAAAAAAAAGGTGTCACCTGCTGCAGCGCTTTTACTCACCCGGTGGCGCTCCGGGTCTTTGGCAGCGGGCCCTTCACTTGCTCTGGGTGTCTTCGGCGGCACTGAAGGTCCCGCTGCCAAAGTGCCGCCAAAGACCCAGAGCGCTGCCGGGTGAGCAAAATAAAAGCACCACAGTGGGTGGCGCCTTTTTTTTTAATCACTCCCCCGAGTGAGTACAAAGGTGCCAGGAAATTGACAAGGTGCCACTTGTGGTCAGTGGGGGAGAGGCTGCTCCCCCTGCTTCCCCCCAGCTATGCTACTGCCTCCCGGCACTGCTCACCATTGCCAGGGCCACCACAACGATAAAACCTGGGACTCCGACCGGGAGGCGTTGCTGGGGAGAGACAGTGCTAACACCTGGGACTCTGACCGGCAGGTGTTGCTGGGGAGACACGGTGCTAACACCTGGGACTCCGGCCACATAGATTCTCCATCCCTCAGCGGCAGAGCCAGGGGCTTTAAATGCTACCGCCCCTCCCCAGCACCCTCGGCTGCCCAGCTAGGCCCTGCACATTGCTCAGGTGGCCGTCAGCAGGCATTCTGAGGGCGGGCCTGAGGCCGGAGTTACAGTCTCATTCCAGGATCTATCCCCCCGTTTGTTTCGGGACCGCCTGTCTCCCTTTCTCCTGCATGGGCCAAGGTCGCCTCGGACTGCTGGGTGCGCAACACCATAGCAGTTGGCTACACCCTGGAGTTTTCCTCCATCTCCCCTTCACACCCCTCTTCCCTGTCCCTCTTCAGGGACCCTTCTCACAAGCAGCTCCTCATCAAGGAGGGGAATTCCCTCCTACGTCTGGGTTCCAGGAAGGAGACATTAGGGGGAAAGGGTTTTACACCCGGTATTTCCTAATCCCAAAGGCCAAAGGGGGCCTCAGACTCATCCTAGGCCTGTGTCACCTCAACAGCTATCTGAAGATGTCAAAGTTCTGCCTGGTCTCCCTGGCCTCCATCATCCCCTCTCTGGATCCAGGAGGCTGGTATGCTGCTCTTGACTTAACGTACGCCTACCTCCATATTTCTATCTTCCATGGCCACAGGAGATTCCCCCATTTGGTGGTGGCACAGCGCCTCTACTAGTTCACGGCACTGCCCTTCAGCCTCTCTTCTGGTCCAAGGGTCTTCACAAAGTGCATGGTGGTGCTGGCTTGAGGTGTCACGGCATTCTAATCTACCCATCCCTTGAGGACTGGCTGGTCAGAGGCAGGTCCTAGGCTCACGTGCAGCACATGTCGGGATCTAGACCTGCATCTCAATGACCAGAAGTCGACTTTGTCCCCCGTTCAGAGAGCAGAGTTTATAGGAGCAGTGTTTGACTCCACCCATGCCAGACCCTACCTGCTGGAGTCCCAATTCTGGGCATGTCAGAGCCCAGTCGCTCACAGCCACCCAGGTATGCCACCAGCAGCTGGGTCACATGGCGGCATGTACCGACGTGGAGCAACATGCACGGCTGTGGCTCAGTCTCCAGATGTGGCTGGAATCAGTCTTCTCACAACTTGGAGCTAATGCTTACAGTTCTGTCGAACGTTCTGTCATCTCTGGCTTGGTGCCCAGCCCTGCGAGCTGTTCTGGATGAGGTCCCCTTCATAGCTTCACTCCCATCAGTAACACTGGTCTCTGATGTGTTAGATCAAGGGTGGGGGGCCCAGCCTGGCAGCTGCAGTACCCAAGGTCTCTGGTTCTCTTCACAGAAAGGCCAGGGAGCTCAGGGCGATACGCTCAGCTTGCCATGCATTCCTCCCTATCTAAGGGGCAGAGTGGTGCAGATCTTGACGGACAATACAGCAGCAATGTTCTTCAACAAGCAAGATGGAGCCTGCACGTCTGCCCTGTGTCAAGAGGCTCTTCGCCTGTGGGACTTGTGCGTGCAGCAGGCTGGTCATCTCTAGGCTTTGCACCTCTCGGGTGTCCAGAACACGCGGGCGGATCTCCTCAGCAGGTACTTCTCCTCTCACCATGAGTGGTCACTCCACCCAAAGGTTGTCAGCACGATCTCCCCCAAATGGGGGACTCCCCAGGTGCAACTATTCGTGGCCACTCAGACGTGTCACCAGTTGTGCTCATTT